>NW_025109828.1:695266-914149 GCF_011392965.1 Frieseomelitta varia | reverse complement strand
AAATGAAAATCTAATGGATTCGAATCCGGAGAACGAGCAGGCCATGCAATAGGACCTCCACGACCAATCCATTTATTTGCAAAGTGTTGATTTAAAATGCGGTATGCGGTTTATGCATGATGAAGCTCCGCCACATTTTAGCCGAATGGCTAGGCAATTTTTAAATCAACACTTTGCAAATAAATGGATTGGTCGTGGAAGTCCTATTGCATGACTTGCTCGTTCTCCGGATTTGAATCCATTAGATTTTCATTTGTGGGGACATTTAAAATCTATTGTATACGCAACATCGATTGAAAATACTACGAAATACTACGAAATAGAATAGAGCAAGGCTTCCGACAAATTCGAAAAACATCAGGAATAATAGAGAGAGTAACCAGATCAATGACAAGACGCGTGGGGGCTTGTCTTCAAATGCAAGATGGTCATTTCGAGCATCTTTTGTAAAAGTAATTAAAACAAAAAATTCATTATATCTCATAATATAGATAGGACTTATATTTATATGACTTTTTTTCATTTTTAAGCGTACAATCAGCTCCCGAAGTGGGTCCGACAAATTACGAAACACTCTGTATATGAGGAACCAGAAGAAATTAGAATTTTGAATAGTGCAAACATTTTATGAAATAAATAAAAATAAGAAATAATGAAGAAATTATATGTAGGTGTATAAATAATTGAAATAGTAATAAATATTTAACAGATTATTTATAGAAATTATTTTGGAATTAGAATCACTTTTTGCAACAGAGAACATACATGCATAGAAGAATAATAAAAACTAGAGCTATGAAGAACAAAAGTCGCTACAAATTTAATACCCTAAAAATAAATGTGTACCATAACCGAATCAACCCCCAGTAACTTATGGCGCTAACCTATGATTGCTGTTTAATGTGACATCATAGTTGTACATCACACACGCGTCAATGCGTCCAGCGTTGCATCCCAATAAGACGTACCATAGCATGGAAATAAATGTAATAATATTATTCATATAAATGATCGGTGAATCTCAGAAATAAATATGAATATGTCTAAGAATGAAAATACTTCTTATGCATGATGATTATGTGATTATGTATTAAACTTTCATTCATTTCTACTTGGAAAACAATATTTCTTCCTAAAATTTATATCAACTATTTTCATTCTTTAAAAGATTAAAGAGTTTTAAAACATATTTATTAATCCTTCTTGGTATTAAATATGAATGAAAACCTTTTTTATATGAATTTGTGTATTAGTTAAATAATTTATAACATTACACCTACATTTATTGTTTTGCCAAGAAGCATTATATTTCTGTAATTAATTGTCAAATATTTTGTTTCATATAAATTAATTGTTTGCTTAATTAAAAATTGTTTCAAAATTCTTTCTTCAAACTGTAAACTTACTTTATAACCATTTGTGAATAATATTGTTATTTGATTATTCAATATTATTTGCCAGTAGTTACACAGTATATATATATACATATATGTATATATATGTATATACTATATATATATGTATATATCATAATGCAATATATGCAAACCTGTTGTAAGTGCTGGTGACCATTCCTGTTCACCAGTAGCACCCCATAATAATGTTAAAGATTTATTGCCTGTAGAAAACGTTGCATTCCCACTTTTATCAGCACTTGATAATGAAAGATTTAATCTTTGTGGTTTATTTTTTGTGTCTATGAAAAACAGTTGTAGCAGTAACCATATTATAATTATACACAACTTAAGTATTTTATGTGAAATACTAACGATCTTGATTTGAGTTAGAGATGTCATGTTCCATAGGGGAACCACTTATAGTAGAAGTAGCATCAGATTGTGATTCTGAACACATTTTTGTTGGCATAGCTTGATAGTGGTGTTGCTGTATAAACACACCTGTTGGTCCTGCAATATCAATTAAATTTAAATAGTTATATTATTTCTTGTTTTTATTAATAATTACCTTTGGGAAATATATGTGTCCATCTCCGTCTATTACTAGTTAATTTAATTGTAACATGGGATGGATCAAAAGGATTAATAAGAGCTCTACTAGGTCTAATAGTTGTAGGTTGAGATATTGTATTTGTAGAGCTTCCAGCACTACCAACAACAGGCCTAAATGGTGGTGTTATTTCCGAGTCGGTTAAATCACTTTTTACTGATATCCTAGATTCTATATAATATTCAATGTTATTTTTCAATATTTTATTAAATAACATGTAATTCATATCATTAATTTGAATATATACCGTTAACTTCTTCATTGGATTCACTGCTAGTTATATCATCTGTTCTGGAAGGTATTGAAATTGCTGCACTTCTTGTTGCAGCTGGAGGTGAATGAGATGTAGGTGGTGGGTGATGTATATCAGGATCTGACATTTTTCTTTTCAAAAGTTTTAATATATGTGCATTATTATGTGTTTCCATGCTGGCAACACTTGTTTTTTTAGTTCTTGTTGTAACTCGTTGCAAACTACTTATATAAAATTTTATTAAATTAGAATCTTTGGCATTAAACTTTTAACATTTAACAAATATTGAATTTACCTTGATGTATGAACTGAAGGTAGTTGAAAAACTTGTGCATCATATGCATCATAGTCAAACAAAGTATTGTGTAAACATTCGTTTGGATCTTCTTGCAAAAACTTACTTTTACATTGCAATTTTCCACTTTCCATCGATTGTTTCGATACCCGTTGAGGAAGTTTTATACGTGGTATAAATGTTGAATAAGGAATTTTTTTATTTGTTGAGTAAAAACTGAGATTGATCCAATGTGGCATGCTATAGTCATCAGGTGCATTGATGGATGTATCTTTGTTATGAAACTACAATTATATCATAGATATTAATCTTTATATATTATTGTTACTAAATGTTATTTAATATTTTAAATAGAAATACCTTTAATAAAGGGACTGCATGTAATGGTTGTTCTCCAACACATACTAAATCACTACCAACTCCGTTATCAATGATTCTTTGTTTTGTAACATTGGTTAACTCTCTGTCAACTTCAAAAACACCTACACCAGGTGTGATTACTACTGATAATTGACCAGTTCTATCAAAACTACGATCCAAATAATGTTTCTCAAACACTGCAAATGATCTAAATTAAGCAAAATATTTTATAATAAATTTAACTATCTATATTTACATATTACCATTTAGAGACATATTTAGAACTTCTAAAAAATTGCCTTGTGCAGCTGTTGAATTCATTGCTTTTGGTATAGAAATATCTGGTTTTTGATGATATTCTAATACAATTTTCTGATAATCTGTAAATAGTTTACGTAATTGCACCAACACATTACTCCAATCTTCAAATCTTTCATTTTGAACTACCACTCTATAGAAATCTTCATAAAATCTTCCTTTATAATCATGTTGTAAACATTCACGCATGTGACTTGGAAATTCTTCCAGACTATTAGCATTATAAAATGTTCTTGAGAATAAAACTATTGTTACTTCATGATTACTACCATTCTTTTTCCACTTTTGAAATAAATCAGCTAAAAATCCATTAACAGCTTTTTCAAAATATAAGTCACCATGAATGTCAAAATCCCACATTTCTGAACTCATTTGAATAAAAATGTATACCATACTTGTTGAAGAGCGAAAAACAACCTACAATACAAATTTAAATAAAAATTTAAGAGACAGATACTTTTATAGATACTTTCTTTTTTATTATATTCAAATATAAACCTTAGTATCATTAGTTATTACACCACAGGCAACTCTATCACCCTGTGACCACATTTCATATACTTGACATCTTATACTACCTCCACAGAATTCAATCTTCTTATTCATATATACACAAGTATTCACCTGATGTAAAAATTTATATAAAAAATAATATGAAACATTAAAATACTTAAATACAAATTGAAAAATAAATAATCTATATTACCAAACTGTTTTTCAAACGCCACATTTCACTACGACCCAAGTATTGATCTTTGAAGGTAAGCTCAACAGAATCTAAAGCTACATCATCTGGATTAACAACATTCATATAAACATCTGCAAATGTTCTTAATTGAAACATTGTGGCTACATTGTTCTCCACACTAATTGTCTCTCTTCCTTGTAAATCTTCTTTGAAGGATTTAACTTGAAGAAGTAGACGACTAAATTCATCTTCTGGATGATAAATTTCAACAACATCTCCAGTTTTTATATTAGGATGATCCTTTGGATTGATTATTAAATCTTCCTCACTAAAAGTTTTTTGATGAACTATCAACTTATATAGCTTCATTTTTAACCTATTACTTCTTTGATCATAAATTTAACAGTAATATATCACAGAATAGAATCCTATAACATAATATAACAGATTTCTGTATGTTTAGGTCGTAAAAAAATTATATGTACTAAAACACTGTGAAAAAAAGTGACATGATCTTTTACTCACAATTAGTACAGAATATTTTTCTAATATACATATGTATACAAAATTACTTTCGAAACATTTAGATATATCTTATTCATAAAATATTATTTTAAAAAATACTAGTTAACTATAATAAATATGCCAATATTATTATTTACTTTACGCAAATTCCAAAATCTTTCCTTTTTATTATTTTATAAATATTAAATATAGAATCACATAATGTTTATTCACATTTTTTTATTGTATTAAATCTCAAAAAATAAAAAATGCTAACACTAAACACAAGGGATAAGAGTCAATATTAAATTTTAGAATCATATTTTTATTCTTTCATTCGTAGGATCTTAGCAACAAGGTATATATGTGTGTGTACATATTTACTTCATAAAAATGTCACTAGCCATCTGCTTTTCTCATTGGTAGAATAGATTAATATTATTTGTTTTCTTTTTTAATTTGAATGCATTTTAATAAATTATATTTTAATAAGATTATGAAATCAAAATATAAATGAATAAAATTGTGTACTTTTTACAGAAAGAGAAAACAGAATTATAATAAAGACAAGTTTTATCAAATAGAAGAAAAAAAAATAAAGATTATATTGAATTTTTTGTATTTTGATTGTAGACAGATTAATTTATAAATCAAAAAGATTCTTCAATAATTACTGACATCAAAATATATTTATCACATATACTTGTGTGATTATTGTATTATGTTTATATCATGTAACATGTTATTTTTAAATATTTTATAATGTTATGGTGATATTAAAATTAATATAAATTGCAAATATATTTTGTTCCTGTGTATATTAAAACATATTTAATATCAGAGTTAATTAATTTTGTTCAACAATATACAGATTTAAGAAATGAAAATCATATCCAAGTTAAAGTAAAATTATATTCTATAAAAAATTGATAGAATTTTATTTTATTAAAATTAAATTTTATGATATAGTGTTTAGAAATGGAATTATGGCAGTTGCATGCCATCTTACAGAACTGCTTTTAAAAAAAAAAGTTCCTAAAAATGCGGCGTCTGCTAGAGCACTTACAGTGTTTAGTTATCGAAGAAAACGTAATTTAATCTAATTTGTTAAAAAATTTAAACTATTATTTTCACGAAATGAACTTGTCGGACCTTTCTTTTGATGGTTGTATAACAGCAATATATATCGATTAAAATGATATGATTTTATAAATGTCACTCATGTCATTGACGATGTATAACCTATGTGTAATGTTTCTAACGTAACGTATTTACTTAATTATTGTCCAAAAATTGGAAATATATTTGATTAAATGATGAGAGATGCGTACCAAGGGCCTGCTACTGTTGCTTATCTGCATAGCAGGAAGCAGCATCATTTTCATTGCTTTCAGCAATCAACGACCTTCCATACAAACTCTAGTTACAGAGACACACAAGCAGTTACGAAACTTCCAAGTAAATGCTTCTGTAATATGCGATTAATTTTTAATTACTATTGATAAGACAATGGCTACTATTAAGTTTTTTCATACTGTAATTTTTGTAGGAAAATTTGAAGGATGTTGAAGAGAAACGCTTGGTAACAGATTCCAAGTATCTTGCAATACTTGGTCTCGATGGACAAACAAGCACAACACCTTTTAGTTTTAAATCTCAAAATGTGACTGTTGTATCTCTTATTAGACCTGGAAATGAACAACACATTTATGGCTTTGTGAGAAATATCAGTCATTTTTTGCCAAATAACAGTATTGTTATATATAGTGTTGGATTAAATGAGGACTCTTTGCAAAGTATTAGAATAGCTTGTAATTCTACAAAGTGTAATGTGATTCATTTTGATATAAGTCTATTTCCAGCCCATGTTGAAGATGATAGGTTACATGTTTATAGACCTTTAGTTATTCAGGTAACTGGATTTTTATAAGTAATAACATATAGCATTTTTATAGTAATAACTTATTATTATAAGTAATAACATCTACGTGCAAAATAGATATTAGAAATTGATTTTTTTTTTATATGTTACAGACAGCTTTAAACACATTAGGAAATATATTGTATATGGATTCTAACATGCGTTTGAATTCTTCAGACATTTCAAAGTATCTTTTACCAAAATCTGGAATTTTAACTTGGCCTACAAGGCATGCAATTAGCTCTTTAACACATCCAAAGATGTATGAGTATTTCCATGTTTCTGCAGAAAGCTTCTTTTTTCTTCCTTTAATAAGAGCATCACATTTAGTAATTAGAAATGTTAAAGAAATTAGAGAAAAAGTAATGTTGCCATGGGTTCAATGCGCACTAACAAGAGATTGTATTTCTCCTATTGGTATACGTATACGTTCAGAATAATTTCTTACATATATTAAAATTAGATATATAATAATTCGAGTATTTTATCATAGGAGCTCAATCAGCGGGTTGCCGATTTAATAAGAAACCACAGTACCGGTATTCCGGTTGTCACGCATATGACGCTTCTGCACTGAACATCGTACTCGGACTACATTTTAACTTCGACGATACATATTACGTACATCAAGAGCGAGAAACGTACTTTAATAAGATACAACCAGAGGAAATTACAGAAGAATATCTTATGATCACACGACAGAATAATGCGACTGAATCGAATTTAAGAAATATTATATCAATCGAACGCTAATTTTTCCGAGATCACGATTCGTTTTAAATTACTAATTAAGTGATATGTCGATCAAGCACAAGTTAATATAAGAATACAGAAATAATTTAAGGAACAAATAAAGACTTCGGTGAATAAACTATATGTATATCATTACCTTTAAAAAGTAAATTAGTTCAACGTTCTTTGAATGTATTTAGAAATTAAATTTATTCGGAGATATTTATCATTGAGCTGAAACTTTAGCCAATTAAAAACATGCAATTAGAAAAATTTGGAAATTAATTTTTTTGCAAATGAAATTGTCGCTTTATATCAAGATTGCAAAAAATTATTTTTCTTTCTCTTTCTTTAAGGTTCTTTGTATGATATTATTCCCACATTATTAAACAGTGATTATGTGCAATTAATGTAAAATGTTCCATTTCGGGCATGGTGACTCCACCTAGCACTGAATCACTGGATTAAAGACTCGACATCAGAAGTTCGTATTGCGCCAACATAAATTTGTTTAAATCAGTAAATTTCACGTTGAAGCATAGTCATAGGTGGTCATAGTGATAGATCTCTATCGAGAATTCGTTATTGTTTGTACAAATGAAAAGTGCAACATCGTGGCGTGAAACATGGACGAATATGCGTACATGAGTTCCAGCGGGACTCAGAGGGACTAATTAAAACGCGCGATCCCGAAAGCCAACGATATGTGACAAATTGTTAAATTTCGATATACTTTTGTCTGTTGTAACCTTCATCGTGTACTAATTGCCTGATCAGAATTGAGGACACTTGACGATGTTTGACAGCGAGATTGACAGCTGGTATGATTGTAAGAGAGGAGATGATCTGAATGAGATGCAAACGGTAAACGATGCTGAAAACAGAAACGATGTATGTCTGTTCAGTTGTGATCGTTCAAAAAATTTCGCCACCGACGATTTTGAGAGAAGAAGCTCTCGAAGTAACGGACTGATCCGCTACGACACGATTCCTGCAAGTTCTAGATCCAGCACGGAAGTTCGGTTCATCAATCCGGCAATTTACGCGGAAACATTAAACGACGAGGATATAGAGCACGAAGTTGAAATTCAAGTAAAGATCAATCCGAAAAACGATGGACATCTGATAAGAAATTGCGGTGATTCCGCGGGGATGAGCGATATGATGTCCACACTGTCCATCAACAACGATCTGGCTGCCTCGTTTATGGACCATGCTGGCGACCAAGGTTCAGCTCAAGAAACGTATCGTTGTTATTCCTTAAATTCACCGACTACATCCGCATCCTTACAGTCCGATATTGTTCGTTCCAAGTCCGTGACTTCGTGTAAACTGGCGAATCGAGTCGAGAGACGATGTAAAATTGCCGAGAGAACGGGCAATAGTTACGATGTTTGTTCTACTGGGCAAATCGAGCCGGAAGTGGAACAGAGGTACATTTCATTATTCACAGTATTGTAAACGAGCATCGCTTTCATTATTTTTCGTAGTTATCCTTTACGAGAGTTTTTTTATTACATATTTATTATTTATTGTATATACCCGGCATTTAATAGTAGAAGAAAAATATGGATATTAAATTCAAGACCGAAACGAAAATCAAAATGTCGTTCCTCATCGAGTATAGGTACACGTTTAATGGACACCGAACCGTGGAAGTTTCTTCATCGATATCTAGCATGAGAATATCGAAAAGCAGACCGAACGAATCGGGTGCTGTCAAGAAGATTACTTACAGCGAGTGGATGCGAAGGAAGCAAGAAATGGCGCGACGAAGAAAGGAGGAAGAAGATCTGTTTGAGAGACAGAGGCAAATGGAGGAGGAAAGACTGGCTCGCGAGAAACAAGAGAGAGAATGCCGAGAGAGGGAGAATTTCTTAAAGTGGTCCGAGAGAAAGAAGAAGGAAGAGGAGAAGAAGAAAGCTGCGATGGAGAAAGAACTGAAATTGCAAAAGCAATTGAAAGAGGTGGAGGATAAAACGGCTGTAGTGAAGACTTTGTATCTTCGTCAGTGGGCTCGTAAAAAGAAGGAAGAGGAGAAAGGTAAAAGAAAGCATCGATTTTCCTTCGTTTCATCGATAATTGGTGTATTTACGGTGTTGGTAGCACGCCGGAAGAAAGAGGAAATGAAGCGAGAACAGGAGGAAGAAGAGAGAAAAAAAAGGTTGGAGAAGAGCACGAGAGCCTACGAGAATTGGCGAAAGATGGCGAAGAACAAACCGAGACCTGCCACGCAAGGACTTCTACGTTAGTTTTCCTTCATTTTCTTCTGTTCAAATGACATAAATTCATCGAGATTTTCATCCGCTATCAGCTCATCAAAAAGTCAAACCAGCGTACATAAATCCCACGCCATGGCAGCGAATCGTCGACGATACCGAGGACATTGTCGAGGAAAATGCGTTCAACGTTGGCGGAAAAGGACAAACTCAGCCGAAGATTAGCAATAAGAAAAGTGCTACATCTTATCAGTAATTAAATGATCGAATAATTAGAGCTTGAAAAATCTTGCTTGGTTCGAAGAACGATCGCATAGTTCGATTCTTATGTCTAGAAGGAAGGTAGAATGAAGCAAGAATATTATTGAACATTTAACTTTGGATCATAGATACCTGCAATTACTTTATAAAAGATCGTACAATTAGAATGGTTTTACACGCATCGAAGTATAATAGGTACTCTGATAGATACGTGATTTCATTTCCTAGCAAATATTCTTTGATAGAATCTGAAAACCTTCGCATTCTCGCGTTCGTTCCCTATGATCAATGAATATTAACATATACCTATCTGAATTTAATCGTCAACAGCGTTCTTCGATCAATATCTATTTAGATGCGCTAAGATAATGAAGGAGAGGATTCTCTCCTTGTACCTCCATGTAATTGAAAGTTTGCAGAGAGTAAAAAAGAAAAAAAGGGGAACTTGCGTGAAGATAATTAAAAGAAACGTATACGGAAAAACTGAATTATATTCTTATTATTTGTATCATTAATAGTATGGGTATTGTACCGTATATTACATGACGTTGAGTCATTACATTCATAATCGTAACTTTTACACAGAGTCGAGAGATGCTGCTTTCTATTTGTTAAGTCGGACACACTTTGAGAAACGAAATTTCACAAATAATCCCAATACGCGTGGATGCATAATCGTGTGCATATTCCCTTCGTTCCTACCAAATGCATGCTTTTTCTCAATGTATGTCACATTTGTGCACACGAGTATTCAGAGGTGTACGTGAACAATAGCATTGCATTAGCATCGTTCTACTTGGCCAGACTTTCCTCTTCCTCTTGAAGTCTCTCTATATCTGATTTGTTCATGAAGTAGTAGGATGGTTGCCGCGATTTCTGAAAATTCAAGACAGAAATCATTACTATCTGCAGAAATCATTATTTATTGTTTGTTGGAATGGAGACAGAGATCCCTTACTAAATCTTTGATTATTCGTTTTGCACCCGCTTTGATAAGTATGTTGCTTAATTCTTCGACTGATGGTAAACCCATTGCATAATGTAACGCAGTTCTCTCCAACTGAAACAAAACGTCGGAAATTCACTGTCTTGTCTCGCGATTGTTTCAAGTTAATCTTGCCGTTCATTAAATTAATTCTTACATTGTCACCTATACGTAAAGTTTCTGGGTACGTTTTCGCAATGTACCGAACCATCTCTACGTTTTCACGAAGCACGGCAATGTGAAGAGCGCATCTGCTCATCGAATTCTTTCCCATTGCTAACAACTTTCCTCCCCCGTTGTTTTTATTTAACAATTCCTTCACTTTCGCTACATTGCCCGTTCTGATTTCCTGGTGCACTTCTTCGCGTTGTGTCTAGTAAGAAGCAACATTTATTCGACGTGCTGTTTTTAGATATTTTTATATGAATATCGCGGATTTTACCACATAATTTGGAATAGATTGAAGAAATTGAACGGTTGCCTCCTTTCCTCGTTCCGCAGCGATGTCCACGATGTTCGCACCTTCGTCTTCCACGTCCAAAATATGATCGTACCCTTCCAATAATAGTTCTACCAATTTTTCAGTTTCACCTGAACACATAGAGAGCAAAGTTTCCTCAGTGAATTCATTTTTATTCGAAATGTTTCCTCGACTAAAACGACAACAGTTTTACCTCTTGCTGCCAAATAAGCTACGTATCGATCAATTTCGTCGATATTTTCTCTAATATTTGCCAATTCAGCCACGTCTCTAGCTGTTCTATATAACTCGTCTCTGAAGCCAACGTTAACTTGGCTTTCTTGAAGCAAATGGAACAGACCGTCTTTTGGATATGATCGAATGGCAGCGAAGTGAATAACGCTCTGACCATGTTCATCCTGAAGAAAAGAAATTTGTTGAAAAATCATTAATTTTCAAAAGTCAGTTACATATAACGAATCATTCGTTAAGCTATAAAGTAATTTACGACTCTGGCATACTCTGTTGGGATTGCTAAAAGCTGATTCTGGCACGTCGGAAATTGGAGATCGTGGATAACCAGCATCCTCATCTCCATTGTCGTTCTCGATATTTTCTATGTTCTCCTCGGGCCGATCAGGAATAATCAATACGTTAGGTTCCTAAAACATTGTCGAATTATTGATGCTCGGTAATCTAAATTCTATATTTACGGTTATTCACCTGCTCTTCGTTGTTTTTGCTCTTATTGGCAAAGTTATATAAATAAGTAGCCAGATAAGTAACTGGATCCTTTGGACGAGTATTGGCAACTTCCGTCAAACCTCTTATCAATGGATCGCCGAGTGCTGTAGAAACGTATTTATATTAACTTTGAAATTATTTTACATTTGAATTAAGCCAACGTAATTTTTGTTCGTTCGTTCATTGAACATCAACTCACACGATGCCAAGTAGCGACCCTCTTCTTCTCGAAATATCGGTATATCAATCTGACTGTCGTCTGAAACACGAAAATATATTTTGATTTTCATCGACTAAAGCTATAAAATGCAAAAACATATCGCACTTGTTTCACTTTGTGAAATATAATAATCATTTAAATTATCATCCGTAATCATTTACATCGCGATAGACTGAAGCGCGATACGTTTTGTAACACTTTATTTCTTTTTGCTTATCTTATGTAAGAATAACAGAGAAGCAATTGTTTCACAAACGAAAAGTGCACAGTGAACATAGAGTGCGTTGTTCTATTTTGAAAATCGTGTCACGTACAAACAAAAGCACGGTATACATATATATATATATATATATATATATATATATATATGTATTTCGGTATGCAGATATATAAATGAATACGAGGATTTTACAATAAAAATCATATTGATAGAAGCGGAGAGTGAGGATTTTCGTTCATGTATAATCATTTACATAGAGATAGTCATTCGTAAAAATATACAGTCCATCGTAAGTTGAATACATCAAGTTGGAAAGACATGTGCTACGCCATTTTCTGTTTCGTGTGAACATCGAACTCGTGCATACACATAAATAAGCTCTTGAATTTTTGATTATTTCTTGACTCTCGATCTCTTCTTGGTTTTGTACAGTATAAAATCTCTGTAACCAATTTTCCGTGTTTTTTTTTTTTTTTTTTTTTTAGGTACATATACACATTTCACGTAGGTACGTAAGCATGGTGTCGTGCGACGATATATCAAAGCGTCGTAACAATTGTCCATGTACCAATAACGTTCGTTTTACTAACCTAATGAACGATCCAGCATCCCTCCGAGTAGCTGATCTTTCATTTCCGTTTAATTATAGTAATTTGGTGCACGAGAAATAGAATAACGTTCACACACATCTTTCCAACGTTTCTTTTTCTTTTTTTCTTTCACTCTTGACATACGCTAATGACTTCTGCTATAGTTCATTCTATGCGAGTTAATTGACAGTCGAACGTATTGGCTTATGAATTATCACAGAAGGATTCCATATGTATAAGCGTATCATTCCATCGTTAAGAAAGAAAAGAAAAGGCAATTAGAAAGACAAAAAAAAAAAAAATTTTCGAAAATATGTACAATGAAAGACAAAGTATTATATTTCGTTAATCGCCTCGGTTGCTCCTTCGCGATTTATTTAGTTCTGAAAACGTTTGGCGCTGTTCCGCCTGCGGAAAATCCCCGCGATCAAGGTGGCAATTTTCATCGAATTATTTATCGACAGTTCCTTCTCCAACGCCAGAACGTTCAAAACAGCCCTGGAGAAATCTTGAAGGGTCTGCAGTTCGGTAATACTCAGTGACTGCTGATTACCAACTCGGACAGTGTCTTGCTTCGCTGTTTCGCGTATACTCAAGCCGCGAACCACGCACAGATGCTTCAAATGATCGAACTCCTTGGACAGTTCGGGGAATCTGATTATCACGTTGAACCTGAGAGTATTGCCAATGGCGAAGGGCCGTGCACTAAGGAAGCCCAGCTTCTTCTCTCTCTTGAATTTCATTCTTTCGTCGAGTAGCACCATCACCTTCGCCAGTCTCACGTAGGCACGACCGATCAGACCCGGCCTGTTGTCGCTGGTTCGACAAACGACTCTCAGGTGATCCTGAACGTTCACCCAAGCAGCCAAATCGCCGGCAGATGCCACGTAAACTCCTCGACCGTACGGCCAGTGCTTCCCGTGAAGACGTTTCTCGTCGTGGACTTCGAAATCCGTAATTGGCAGTAGTAAACCAGATGCTGCCAACTGAGCCCTGATCGGACTCGGTTGATCCAGAATTTCATTGAGGGTGAAGTAAGTTCCAGGTTCGTCTTCGCTGCTACCCTCTGCCATCATCCCTGAGATATCTTGGCTCATCAATTCGCTGGTGACCTCTCGTTCCACCTCTTCCAACTGGTTCACCGTAAGTGTCAAGGGGAACGTGTAATTTTCAAGATTTCTGCAACACTCGATCACAGCGGCTTGAACGTATTTGGCCGGAGGGTCGAGATCGTACGCCTCGATCGCCGACACGGTAACTTCGTCCAACACGTCGAGATTTTCTTCGCCATCTTCGTCCTCGTTGTAAAAGAATCTCGGCGAGGGATGATCGGGAAGATCGCCGCTGGCAGTTACGCAATGAATGTCCCTGATTAAAGGATCGAAGAAGTCGGCGAACACGATATAACTTTCGTAGTCGGGCGCCACTATCGACACAGACTCGTCCTCCTCCACGTTGCTGACCATCGAGTAAGCGCTGCCCGGCTTGCTGGTGTAAGTCGAGTTGCCGTATTTCTTTAAAGCGGGCCAAATCACATCAAAGAGATTGTGGTCCATGCGTGTCACACGGTGCTTGATACGATCGAATATGGGTCGTTTCAGGCAACGGCCAATCAGTGTAGCGGAGCTCCCAGCTGATTTTGGTGTCATACCGTGTCTTACGCCGATCAGAAGACGGAAACATCTCTCCAAGGTAGCTAGGGTCTCTGGTTCGGTAATGTCTCGGCGCGCGGAATACGTGTCGCCTCCGGGAACTATTTTGCCTCGAGCGTGCACACCAGCGTGAAGACGTCCAGGGTGGAACAAATGGAGAGAAACGTGAACAGCCGCGGGATAGATTAATCAACAAATTTCTCGTCAGGAGCATTAACAGCGATGGGAAGGAATACTTTGCATTGCGTTACATTTAGAAAACTCTAGTAAGTACTTTCATACATCACATTTCGCACATATTGAATTTCAAATTCTTATTGAGAATTCCCATCGCTAATTAATTCTTTCAACATCTTTCATATCATTTCTATCTCTATATGTGTATCTTTGTTTTCAAATTAATTAGCTCAATTCTGTTCTCTGCTTGCCGAGCAAATACTTTTTAGTTTGTCGTATTAAAAAATATTATCTCGTATTAAAAAAGATTGTGGCAATTTCGATAGTTGATGCTGAAACTAACACGTGCAAGAGAAAGCAACGTAATGGTTGGTAACTATTAATCGGTCTACCATTGAGAACATGTTAGATTGTACTTCTACTTGTACTTTAAGAGTATAAACGTAAAGTGCTCTGAACGATCGTAGTACAAATCGGAGTGATCGATGGTGCTTGTAAATGCCTCGGTCGAATGAGATACCTTTGTCCGTCAACATCTCGTCGGCGAGTTGCTCGTTAGCTCCGAAATCACGGAGGAGTGATTTGTGGGAGAAATCGGATTGATTTTGCTTGTAATACTCCGCCTTTTCACCAGACTGTGCGAACAACAAAATTACACCTATATATATGTATATACACACATCGGTGCTGCAATCTTTTCACCAACTTGTTTAATTCGACATTCGATTCTAATCTTAATCTCGGTTTAATTTAATTTCCATCAGTTTCTCGGCTTATTAATAGAATGCACTCACGTTGTCTTGAACTAAAGGATTGGCACCCAAATGAAGTAGAAGGTTGTAGTAATGGCCATTATCTGCGAGGGTGGCCGCATAGTGTAGAGGAGTTCGCCCATCGAGATCGATTGCATGTGTCGTTTCTGGAAACCTGCCTGCTAGATATCTAAAGAGAACGTGAAGGGGAGAATCGATGAAACTTGAATGCAAGTCACGGGATAATTTTAATTTCCAACGTATTTCCAATTGGTGTGTCGTTGTCAGTTTACGTACAACAAAGTCGCTATACATTATAAAAAAGATATAAACGCGCTGATAAGGTTATTCAGGAAGAAATAGAAATGAAGTTACACGTGGAGATTAATCATGTGTTGAGAATGTAAAATTTCTACGTTGATTTACCTAATAATAGTGGTGTTTCCAAATATGACAGCAACGTGAAGAGGCGTCGCGCCGTGTGGCGATGATCCATCTCTCGCAACCGCAAATTTGCGACGGTCCAAGGCACTCTGCAGATCTCTCAGATTCCCTTCCCGCGCTGCCATATGCACCGCATGAATTTTCCCCTGAAAAACGATTGATCGTTAACGTCTCATCGAATTCGCAGCATCTGATGATATCGATCGTCAAGTCAATGATGAGTTTATCACATCTGAAACGGTGCTACCAATTCCCAACAAGTCAGTTGTTGGGAATATCTGGTTTCCTTATTCTCTGGCTCGACGAATTAAATGAAATTGTATCGAAACCACAATAACAACGACGTTATTACGAAGCAAGTTGTCTGTTTTGTCAATTAACTATGTCGATTAAAAGTTATCTTGGTCAATTGTCTCGCACAAGATCAATTTAACGTGATTTGACGTCTAGTGGAGCGAAGTTTTATATTCATAAAAATGAAATCGAGAAGGAAAATAAGGCTGAGAAACTCTTATACGCAATACCATATACGATGGGACACGATCGATGAATGCCTGCAACTCTGGATTCTTCGAATGTCGGCCGACCAGTCTTCTGCCCTCGCCATTCAGCACTAACGAGGCCAATTGCTCCATGTTACCGTTCTCCACTAGTTTTTCGATTTCCGGGTCCGCCGTCATGCTGCCCTCATTTAGTTCTGCCTCCGGAAGCTCCTCGTGTTCGCCGACGATCACCTGCTAATCATTTCCAGGTGCAAAACCATGCGCACGAACGACTCGTGCCGATCGATACAGGAAAATATTAATCGCATCTCGCAATCTATGTACGCTAAATCGATCGTTTTCTACTTTTTCGTTTTGTCATGCATACGGCACACTTCACTGTCTGTGCGAAACGTGATCAACTGTCGACTAAATTCCTTGTTTTGTCCGTTCGTTTTTGATGTTTTTGGTATAAGTTCATTTTGACAATTGAATAGTAATAGGACGAGTAAAGTAGTATTTGTTTCGAATAGGACTTTGAGTTGATTAACCGTGAATTATTATTTAGAGGATAGTTTTGTAGATTGATGATTCGACGATTGTACATGACTATGTATGTTTTAATTCTTGAGTCGATTGAGTTATTTTCCAAGATTAATTTCCAAGGAATCGAATGCTTAATATTTGAATTTTTGCGAATGCACGTAATAATGTCAATCGGTATATTTGTTACTTCAAATTTGTAGAAATGAAAGAACAATCAGTGAAAGAAAATTATATCATATTCGTCACAAGTCAATTTTGGTACTTCAGATTTGAATTACCATTGGTTTTGGTACGACTAATTTTGCAAGAAACACAATAACAAAATATCGAAACAATTAAGCAAAACATCGTATACTATGAAATAAAATTAACAAAACGGAAAAACTATATCCATATGTTTGTGTCTGGGTCTGTAGTGTGCAAAAGTCACATAACAGAAATTCCTTGCTCAGTTGTTTATTTATTGGTATATATTTGTGCGTTTATAATTAATTAATTATAGTATTACACATCCTCTCACAACAGCAAGCATAAATTGCTCATTACATCTACAAGCTAGCTGACTAAATGAAAGAATAAACAAAAGCCAGAGCCTATCAACGTTCAATGCCTTTTCACTCTTTATATATCTTCGCTTATAACTGATATTAATTGTATGATCACATTATAACATTGCTTATTTTTATATTTCTCGTTTGACGATATAGGTAAGGCTCGTTATAAATACATGTTTGTGCTTTTGTGCTAGAGAATTCCTGAAAATTCGATCTCGTTTAAGGAGTTAGAGTGACTGTACCTGATCTTCGTCGTTCCCTGGATCATCGACTCCAGAATCGCCTGTACTCGGCTCGTTTCGTTCTTCTTGCTCCACTTTGCTTTCCTCCTCCTCCTGCTTGCTGGTGTCTTCCGCGTCTGCTGACTCTTCTTTCTCTTTTTCTCCTTCTCCTTCTTCTTCTCCTGCTTCTTCTTTTTCCTCTTCTCCTCCTCCTTCTTCTTTTTCCTCTTCTTCTTCTTCTTCTTCTTTTTCTTTTTCTTCTTCTTTCAATTTGTCCTCATCTTCCGTGTCCTCTGGCTTCTCTCCTTCAGCTTCGTCCTCTGGGGTGGGATTTTCCTCGGTTTCTGGGATTGCTGCACCTGTTACCACGTCGTCGTCCGAAGACCTTTCTTCCGTATCTTCAACCTTTTCTTCCTCCGCCTCGTCTTCTTCCTTATTTTCCGTGGTTTCTGGTTCTTTCGACTCTTCTGAATTCTCTGCGTCCTCCGCTGCCTCTACGTTTTCGGTATCTTCAGTATTCTCGGTATTTTCTTTATTTTCAGTGTCTTCGGTAGGTTCTGCGTTCTCTCCGTCGCCTGTGTCCTCTGTATTTTCCGCGTTCTCTTCCTCTCCCGCGTTTTCCTCCTTGTCACAATCTTCCTCAATATTTTTTATCTGTTTTTTTAAAACGATTAGTTAACTTTCAAAGTTCTTTCTCAACTCTTTCGACAGTTTTACGTCACAGAATTGTAGAAAGAGTTTCCCAATTCAAAGAAAGAAATCACGCGTCATTTTGAGAAAATTTGCCTAATTACAAAGTGTATTTACTAGAAGAAATGTACTGCAATACCTGCTCCATAGATCTACTGAAATTTTTCGTTGTCGATTCCGCACTGCCAAACGCACTGTCAATGTCCGCACTGCTGACCTTTTTCATTCCTCTGGATATAGCATCCTCCGCTTCTAGAATCCTCCAGTCCCAGTGTTTGGGGTACGATGTTCCCGCAACTCGAGGAGCTTCCGGTATCACAGTTAACAGCGACTGGTCGACGTCTGATGGTCGATTTTTGTAAAACGCCGGCGCTTTTTGTTTCTGATTGATAAATTCCGCGAGTAAATTCAATTTGATTATTTCAAATTATATCAGACCCCACCCTTTATAGAAAGTTGCTTTTGAGATATTTTATCTGTCATAGAAATTAGCATACGCTTAGAAAGAAATTGTTAGTTTCCTCTAATATATCTCTTTAATTTCTACGTTTCATTACGATCGGGTCATCTTTTCTTCTAGATTATGACTCACGTGATCCAGTTTGCTTTCGTCGGCCCCGTATTCCGTTATTAAATTATACAAAGTTCCATCGTCCTTCGCTGCAGCTGCATAATGCAATGGTGTCTTCCCTTCGTTGTCTTGAGCCTCCACAACAGAGGGATATTTTGCGAGAATTTCTCTTGCGATTTCCGTGTAACCCAAACCAGCAGCCTATTAATTATTACGATGTTTCGAACGTTTTAGTAATTAAAAAAAAAAAAAAAAAATAGGCAATAAAATTATCTCAACTAATTATTGTACCTTGTGCAAGACATTTAGACCATTGCAATCTTTAGCGCAAAGAATGATTGGTGATGTGGCTTCGATTTTGTTCCTCAGTCCCTTCAAATCGTTGTTTGTTGCAGCTGCGTGAACGTCCTTTACCGTACTCTGTAAAACAATTTGTAAACAAATCGTACAGTCAAGGAATATTTTTGAACAGTATATACGGTTATAATAGAAACTTTGATACCAATACGAACCATTATGAACGGTACAGCTTCTAAAAATCTTTTTACTCGTGGATTGTTGCTGGTTTCCATACGTAATTTGTTTCCGTGGCCTTCCCATAAAACTTGCTGGAGTTTCCCTATATCCCGATTGTGAATCCATATTCTTATGTTGGAAGGTTTAAAGTCCAATACTGAAGAAAAGCATGGTCAGTCCATTATTTAAGCATCACAGTATTATCTTATTTTTGAAGTTTTGTTTGTTCTCTAATTTTTCTTTACCCTCTTTTCAATTTCACTCGACTTTAATTTGATAGATAATCTAGTGTAATAAGTTTTATTAAAAATTTTCATTAAACGTGTACGGGTTTCAGCTGATTAGACTGTAGAACTTTACCAAATATGAATCAAAAGTGCAGCTCGTATACAAGCACATGAAACAAGTATAAAATAACGACGTGACCTTTTCTCTCCAAGACATAACTGCTTCATTAAGGATTTACGAGTGACAAGATTTGCAACTGCACGTCGCGTGTTGAGAAAATGTGATAAATATTTTAGATATTCAGGGAGCTTCTGTTACCAGTGGATATCGACTTTTTGCTAAGAATTGTTGTTGAGTTTCTGCAGTAAAAGTTCGGGATGAAAACTCGGCAATTCAATTTTTGGCTTTCAAATCTTTTACTCATTATTTTTAATAGATTGATCTGACAACAGGTCTTCGTAATTTGAACATTTTAATAAATTAATCATAATTATTAAATTATTGCTCAGTATTATCAGTATTATTCTACATTAATGAGTCATCAGTTTCTACGTAACGTAATAAATCGATAACCGCCACGATTCAGATAGGAAGAATAAAATTTGCCAGTATGGAAGTTGAAACAAAATTAAATTAAACTTGAATTACTAAATTCCAGAAATTTACAAAAAATGGGAATTCGATTTAATGAATATTATTATCTATCTCCCGAGGATGACGTTTTACTTCATCCTTATATAGGTCGCATGAGCCAATGAATGAATAAATTTTTGATAAGCTAACCGAGTGCACGGACCCTGTCTCTTACTGACACGTTTACCTACACACGTTATATCCCTTGCTTTCTTGGTAAATAGATCAATCAATGTTGGTAGGAATGCCGGTGTGCACTGTACGCATTACACGCTAAGTTTGTATAAGTTATCACGTAAAATTAGTTATCCCTGTAAGTAAGTAATAGTTTCATTGTCGATTTCAATAATTCAGTAAAAGACCATGTTCACGATTCAGAGTGGCACGACCTCGTTATTTGAAGTCTTTTGTCAAAGATTGTTGATTATTCAACGAACAATCTTTTTTAAAGATGAAAGAGACATCAGAGTTCCTCGAGCACTTTAATTTGAAATGAACATCAAAGGATTAATTTAAAGGAAATTCGAAAGTTTGAAATGACTTGAATTAAGGATTTAATTAATTTCTCGTTTCTTTCAATTCGTTTCTCATTGAACATTGAAAATAAAATTAAACGAATCGTCATTCTACTTCCATCAGTCGTCCATCAGTTGATTTATCGCGCAGATTCACCTTCAACTTTGTTTGACTATTATCCACATTTTCTCCGAACAATTTATTATACAGCTTCGAATAGATAATAGAAGAATGTCATAGTTTTTAAGGTAATAAACTTGCCAAACGAAATATTTACAACACACGACAGCATAAGGAAGTAATTTTCTTTCGAACATCTTATGTTATATAAACTTATTCTGCTAGAAACTTAGTCAGAGTTAATTAAAAATTAATCAAAGTAGATATACTCTTGAACAATCGTAATTCGTCTAACGTTTCGTGATTTAACAAACTCCGATCAAAGAGAAACTATTTTTATACCGTTGTAATGTCAATAAAACTTCCGACTTGTGACGATTTTTGAGGATTTCTAAATATTTCGTTGGTCATTCGTTGGCCAGAGCATGTCATCCTATCGATCGAAACGGTTTTCCTAGCTTTACAAATTTAAGTTCTATCGATTCTTCCGGGTCATTACCGAGAAGAAGATTGTATAGGGTATAAGTCAAGGAATGTGTAACTGTGCGAAGTGCATGATGCAAGGTTGTCTCTGATCTATTTTCCGAGCTATTTTCAATCGAGTTGCCACTCGTACGATTGAAATATTAGAAAGTCGAACGATTTCCAATATCACCGTAAAATTTTCCGACTAATTTTGCATAATTTGTATTATTTCAACGTAAGCGATTTAAATTTCAAAAAGAAACTGGTCCTTGTAGATGTTTGAAAATCACTCACGTTCCTTGCCAAAGCTGGTCTTCCGGCGGGACATGTTCTCCGCTTCCGGTAGCTCGAGCTCCGAACTATGTTCCAAATAATATGCTGCCGAATTGCCCTTTTTGTCGATGATGCTCGCGTCACTGTCGTTTTCTATGAGGACATCCCAAATCGGGTCAGGATCCTTGCAAGCAGCACAATAATGTAACGCGATTCTTCCTTCCTAACGATCAAAAACACAAAATTTGCATTGCGATTGTCTGTAAGGTTTTAGAGAAACTCAATTTTTCTTTTATGAATCAGGACATTCGTAACGACATTCTTATTAATTAATCAAAATTTTGTCCATTTCAGAGACTCTTTGAAAATCTCAATTGTAGCTACGTATCCGCCTAAAAAAAAAAAAAAAACTTAAAAACGTATATTGCAAATCAAAGTGATCAGCGAGAAATCTCATGAGCCGAATTTCTGTCTCTAGAATTTTTCAATTTCTACCTCTAGAAGAGGTACTCGTTACTAATTCGTGCGATTACCTTGAAACCAACTTGAGCTAGCAATAGTTCCCGATAAAAGGAAGCGTGGCGGCCATTAAAAGATGAATATTCCAAGCGTGGCGTGATGTAAAACGCAAATGCCGATGGTTAAATGGCGAATATAGAGAAATTGAATGGAGCTCAAGGGTGGAAAAGGGGTGAGAGGCGAACGTTTGCCACGTTTCTGGCTGCGTGCGTTTGAACACGAAGTCGGATGACTGCAGAGAAGAACAGGTGGTTTACACTTTGTTATTAGCCGCGTCACGCGATGAAGAAAAGACGAGCGTCGCTACGAAAAACGACTGTTCGATTATTCACCGGTTGGATTATGTACCGGTTGGAAGAGAAGCACAAACACTATCGACACGATAGGATCGTGACGTTTCAACGATCTTCTAAATTCTAAATTACAGGAAAAATGTATTAACTGATCAGTTCATTACGACTCGTTGTTCTAGACGATCGGTAGCAGGTAGAAAAGTTGTGTATATATTTGTGTAAATTTTGAGAAAATTATAGTTTTAAAAATAGACAGACCGAGTGATACTTGGTTTTAGACTGGATTAAAAGTTCAAGATCGTCACTCAGACAGTTTATTTTATTTTTATGGAATTTCTTCTTTGTTTTTGCACTTTTATGAGAATAAAAATAAGATAAAAGAAGCTAGCATGTTAAATGATTTTTTTTTTTATACACACATAAGCAACACCTATTATATTTTCGCTTGAAATTATTTTCTCTGATCATCTAATTATGGGTTAAGTGTTCTCGAGTAAGTCAAAGTTGCAGGTAATTTCAGTTCAGGAAAAGTTCAATCAATAACGTAGATGTTTTATGTTCTAAATTTTCTTTCTTTCGAAAAATACTTAAAGATACTTAAAAATTGTGAAAGATCGATGCGAAAGGAACTGTCGGAAAAAAATGACACGGAAAATAAGGAAGAAAATCGTATGATAAAAATTTACTCTGTCTTTCTGCTGAACGGCGATGGGAAAATTTTGCACAAGCCACTCGACGATATCTTGACGATCGTGATACACTGCTTTGTGAAGCAACGGAGTGCCAGCTGAATCTTTCGCAATGGCCAGTTTCTTTTTAGGTTCTTCCGATATAAGTTTCTGCACTTCCGCTAGAGAACCACGTGAAACCGCGTCGTGAACGTGAGAGATTTTCGTCTGAAAGATAAATAAGGACAGAGAAATAAGAATCATATATTTCTAGAAACATTTAGTCCGTAGACTTTTTGTTCTCTTTTCTTTGAAATTTATCGCGAGTGAGTGATAGATACTGTACCAAGTAATTTGGGAGTCCTTTCAGGAAGACTCTAGTTCTGAGATCCGGAGAATGCTCGCCCAACAGCCGTGCCCCACGTCCTTCTAGAACGACATGTTCCAGTTTCTCAAGTTCTCCTCGTAGCAACCAGGACTTTAACGTTGTTGCGTTCATCTGTGCCTGGAAATGAAAGTTGGTTGATTTCATAATTTCCACTGAACTGAAAAATTTATTAAATCGCCGGGAAAAGGTGTTGAAACGTTTCATTCAGGAAGTCGCAAACGAATGCTTGCTAATAGGTGGCCATGGATCGATCCTTGAAACGCTCGCTATTGATTCTCCATCAGGCTTATCCAATCGAAACTGTGTCTGACCAAGTTCGTATCGAGTCGCAGATTATTCAACACGGGTACTATATTCGCGGATTAAAGTTTTCCACGATGTGTCTTACTGATTCAATAATTATTAATAATAACTAATTAATAAGAATTGTCAAATTAAACAATCGAACAATTTGGAAATTTCATTCTTTTAACTTTGAGCAGGCATCTATGCGATGTTAGATATTGAAAAATAAATCACTTTAAAGAAAGGTCAACAAACAAAATAGGAAAATAACAATGACAGCGACAGCAATAATGCAAGAAGATAAATAGTTATCTTCGAAGAGTAAAAATACATATCGAAGCAGTGTAATTTTATTTTTTTCCAGTCCAATAATCAGCGGTGGATCCCCTGGTTCGTTTATCACGTGTAAGACCAAACGTAACAGCTATGACGTTATCGATGTAAATTATGTGTTTTTACTTGCGTTGCGAAACTCGAACAGAGATGAACGATTTCGTTCATTTCGTTAAATGGAACACGTGGGCAATTCATTTATTTAAATGGTTTCGTCCACTTATAGGAAATATTCCATTTTAATTTTTTAAATATACAAGAGCCAATTTGCGAAATAGCTTACTATTTTTATAACGATGATAAATAGAGTCGATGAACGTTATGATAAGATGTATGGTTAGTTGATTAATCGCACATATAATTTTATAATGTATTATAATACTTATTGTTAAAGGCAAATAATACAGTAGTTCTGTAGAAATTGTACGTGTTACTATAATGAGTGAGATAACCAACACAATTTACAAAAAATATATTCTATACGAATTATTTTGATACGACGAACGTGAGATATACCTAATATAATATAAAATCAACGTCAATTTTGTTAGAAGCACTTGCGTTCTTTCAATCAAAATTAGAAACCTAAATCTAATAATTATTAAATAACCGGTAGACAAGTGTTCCTACTTGCTATCTCACCAATTACATTCATGTGTGTCGTGTTTCTTAATTTTCAAAGGAAAAGAAAAAAAAAAGTAGAATGTTTAAGCACACGTGAGTACACAGACTGTAATACAAGTGCAAACGTAAGTGTAAAATTTGTGATGAATTGAAAAACAGCCATGTGCATCGTGCGTTATCGTCATCCTTATTTTCGCCGAGCGTTTAATCGCTCGCGAGAAATTACCTGATGGACTTTGTGTCACGAGATTCTTGTCATATTGAACGGTGCAAGATGGGAAGGGAAACGCGTCGCAACGCCACGAAAACAAAATGGGAATGAATCGCCGAAGGCGAGTTGAAAAAGAAAACGTGTGCGATACGAGGAAGAGTTGCGCGGCGAATGAAGTCGATGCCAGGCGTCGCGACGCCACCTGTGAACACGTTTTCATTAGATTCACCGGGTCATCCGAGTCTGGACGTTCGCAGGTATAATAATATACCGCGGAAAAGACTAACGAGAAAGGAAAATGTGATACTACGCAGGATCCTTTCTTGTGAAATTATACTACTACTGCTCTGTACTGCTTTCTTTTGAACTTTCTTTCGGACGCCATTGTATGGAGATGTAGAAAAATGAGGAATCATCCATCGTGAATTTATAAGGAAATTCTTCTTTGACCTTCTGAGCATAGTGTCTTAAGTTGATGTTAATCTTTTGATTGTATTTCCTTCCGAGGCAAAGTATATATATGCAAGAAAATAATTGTTGAATTATTCAAGATTAGGAAGATCATTTAACTTTAAGGAACTACTTGATAATAAAATTGAACCTTCTTTTTTACAATCGTTAATTACGGAAATTTTGAATGTCGAATTTCGAATGTAGTTTAACTTTTTAGAGATTGGTTATACAAGAGAAATCATAATTTTAGGAGGAGAGTTTTTTTGTCGCTTGTTCGTTCTACTTGTCGATATTTCCTGAAATATTCTTTTTCTTATTAGCAAATAATCAAGTTGAGTGTGTTAGTTAGTAAGATGAGATAACACAAATGAGAATAAGGAAAGTTAGATTCAGAGGTCTCCGTCACTCTGGTTGTACAAGTCGTACAAGGCCAAACGCCAAACGTGAAATTATTCGGTGACTCCCCTCGAAACGAAGTTCTTCAACGACTTAAAAATTAAGATACGAGATAATCCTAATCGTTTAAATTGCAAAGTCAAACCATCAAGCAAAACATAGAAATTGAAAGCGCATTAATTTTGAGGGAAAGTGTATCGTGCAATGTCAAATCGCATTTTCACATTATGATCTTAAAGACACTTTATAACTTTCCCTTTCTTTTCAAACAAACTTATAACATTTAAAAGAATTATTAAAGAAGTACGAAGGGAAGAACTCAAAGTCCTATTAACGGGTAAATAGTTAAACGAGTTGTTTCATATTTAATAATCTTCGTTTCCTTCATAAATATTTATGGCAGATGTTTATGAAATCGTTCCTTTTTGTAACGTGAACAATCCTCTGGACGGTACACATATTTTTTATTCATCGATAACGTTCCCGTTAACTCTGGAATGGTCACGAATTTAACTATTATTTATCGATTATCGACTTGTACATTCGATGCTCTGAGATAGTTTCAGCGATTGTTTTGTTCATTCGCTAGTCGTTTACCTCGTTTACTTATTTAACTTGCAGCTCGACTAGCGGAATCGATACTCTGGAGCAATGACATATCGATCTGATATGTTGCGTGAATCTTGGGTCGGTCGTGTCACCATTGATAAAATGTGCGATCATTAAATAGTGCAAAAGAAAAAAATCCTCGGGGAACACTCGCGTGAATTGTTTGATATTGACTTGACTTGTTTCAATCAAGTGTATTTGATTGAAACGAAAAAATTGGAAAGTATGTTAGATCATCCTACAGGGTATTTTTAACTTATAGAAGAAGAATCAAATCAAGGTAAACTCGATGTTTTTAAGCGAAAAGAATATTACAAGTGAATTTTTGTTACAAAGAAGTACAAATCTACTTAAAACGTAACATATTCATTGTGGGTGTTATTAATTTTTTATGAAACTTTTTTTCAACATATCACGCGTGTATTATAATAATAATAATAATAATAATAATAGTAGTAACAATAATAATAAATGAACAACTAGGTGAAAAAGCGTGGAAAGACGTAGAAAAATGTTTAACTTTTTTGATGCAAACCAAAAATGAAATGGCAAAATAAGTGTGTATAGATATTTTACTAGAAACAAACCATTTTTATGTCTTCCAAGTTACACCATTTTTTGTGAAAAACTTTATAACCGGTGGTTATTTCAGCAGTTTCTCCCCATTATAACTATCCATAATGAGTATCCATAATGAGAAAGATTTCACGATAAAGCAAAAACACATACGAATGCTAAGGGATCTGTCGGTCGACTAGCAACGCGTAGTTTTCCACGTGTCCCAGTCAAACATGATTTTCATTATTCAAGAAGAGTATGGCACCCTATACCCTGGCATTGTAACAAGAGGGTAATGAAATTTTATCATTAATGCGATCCGTCAAACTTAAATTATTCATTTAAATATATCTATCATAATACATGATTATCAATTAGATCTAAGTTTGAAAAAAATATGTCTCGGTTAAAAAGATAATAATTTCTTGAAGAGGGAAAAATATTGAAAGAAGAAAAATTCACACATGGAATTTATCATCTGCTCTAGAATATAAATATGTAAGAAATATATATTTATCGTAAGATTTGAAAATCCGCCGTGCTTCAACTAAATTAATTGTTTTCTTCTTACATGCATTATGTACGATTCACGGCTGACTTAGTCGTTCAATTTTTCATTATACGAATGAGCACGAATATACACAGAATCGATGTCGAAATATGTAAACCAGAACTGTGTAAAGTGACTTTTGGTGTTTTTATATAACTGTATTCTTATAATTGCAAGGATCTCAAGTGCAAAGCTGGTTATAGAATTTTAACAATTTTTCAATTTTGTACAAAGTTGCGCGAATTTTAATCGAAACATTAATCGACGCTTTTGTCTTTGATTTCTGAAAGATTGACAAATTCCACTGATGGACACATCAGCTGACACGGTATATTTTGTAAATTGAAGCAACAAAGTTGATCAGTACGAACGTTGGCCTGCTAAGTGATCGTTCTTGCGGTGAAAAATAATGATTAACATAATGGAGAAACGAATGTTAATTTTTTCATGTGCGGTGTCTTTTATTTCGTTCATTTCTACTAATAGCGGTAATTATACAGCAACAAATTTTTATATCTGCATTTTTATTTGTGCTTGTAAGTTTTTTTTTTCAAATAACTAATTTATACCAGAAATAGATACAAGCAGACCTGAGCTCAGCTGTAGCGGTCGTGCTCATTATAACGTGACTCTGGCCGCTTATTATCCCGTTTTTGATAGCGACAACGAATCTGATTACTTGGATGCTAGAATGAAGAAATTAAGGACTCTGCAGGTTCGTTTTCAATAAAACACTTGAATGTACCGTTTCTTATTTTTATAACACAATAGGATTCTGTTATTTATTTAACACATTTAACACATTTTACTGTAGGATTATATTGATGAACGTGCGGAATTCGTGACGGTCTCCATGGACCTCGACTCAGGGATACCATATGGGACAAAATTATGTATTCCAGAATTAAACGAAAAATTCTTACGGAAAATTCCACTTGAGGTACATTATAGTTTTAAACGTTGATATTTTATTCTCATTGTAACATAATTGCATCGTGTTCCTCAGGCTAGAGACAAGAGCCATTACAACAACGTTAAGACAAATTCACCCGATTTCTCTCACGTGGATATTTGCGTTAGGACAGAGGAGGATACTTATGACAATTCAGTGAATCGTGTTGTAACGCTTTACGTATAATTAGTGAAAGAATAATTTCGTAATAATTTTCGACATTAAAACAGAGAATCGAAGACATGTACAACACAGCTTTTGAAATAAATTTTGTCCTGTAGAAATGCTTTCCATTGAAAAATTATTATTAGTTTGACGACCAGTGAGGCCACGTTTGAATCAATTGATAGAGACTGTCACCTGGACAGGTGGTTTGCGTTGTTTGCCGATGGCCAAGCAACGTGTAGTTTTCTTGTATCTTTCCAAGAGACACGCCGTATTCGATCAAATCCTGAACTGCTTTTACTGCTGCTGCATTTGGATTATGATCTGCGAATATTTCAATGAATTTTCGTAAAAATTTTAATTCAAAATATATATATATATGTGTGTGTGTATTATTAAAAAATATTCCTTGAGAAAGTTAAACGATTTAATTTTTCAGCATTACACAACAAAGACGACGTCACATATGGTGAACAATAAACTTACTGTTAAAATTGCCAATTATGCAAATTCCAATGCTCTTCGAGTTGTAAGGTTTCGAATGTGAACCGTGTTTGCCCCATCCTCTTCCTTCGTAAACGTTTCCATCTTCTCCAACCAAAAAGTTGTAACCTATGTCTGCCCAGTTTTTATTATTCATATGGTGATTCTAAATGCGTGAACAAAGAAAGAAAAGTCAATTTTTGTGCACGTGTGAGTTTAATTTGATGAGCCACTCGTTTAATCGCTGATGGCAGTGGAAAAGACTGATTTAATTTGCTCACCTGAAAACTTCTCACTCTCGCTTGGCAAATCGCTTGAGTGATGCAGCTATCGCTGTCTGAATGGTGAATTACAACAAATGGGGCAGGGTCTTCCGCAAGATTCCGGACTGAGCTTGGTCTCCTGGCTCCCCATTGTGATCTCGATATTATATTTGGGCGTACTAGATAATAAAGAAAGTTCGAAAATTCAGTCGTCGAACAGAAAATGAAAGAAGAGACTAATAATATTGAAAATTTTACAGAAATAATTTATTTCGAGCAATTATGCTCATTTGTACATTTAATTCGACAACTGGAGCAAAGATTCTGCAGTCACTGTCATGTTTGTCATTCGATTTCTTTTTACTTGGACAATAGGTAAATTTAATGAGGTGCATCGTGCATCTGTGTGTGGTAATAATTAAAATAATGATTTCCTTTAAAAGATCGGATCTAAGTATGTTTTATAATTGCAATGGATTATCTTACAATTAGTGTTTTATGCGCGAACAGTGTCATCGTAACAACGATGATCACATTTCCGTGTTTACCACGAGCACTTAACAATCTAATCTTTTACGCGGGAAATCTCAGGTAAAACGACTATTACTTAGAATATTTTTAACAGAGAGTTATACTAAGGACTAAATAACGATAATGGAGCGATAGTAAATAATAAGTAAATATTCTTGACATTACGAGTCAATAAGTGACAAGATAAGAATTTGTAAAAATGATAAAGGAAACATTCTCTTTTAAAGGAAATTTATTGTAGATTTCAAGTAGAATTTTTCTGTTAAGTAACTGTATCTTCGAATTAGACACACGATCAAAAGATCGTTATATAATTTACTGTACATCATGCAGATCTGGTTTAAGCTCATATTTACAATCCATCTTTTGCAAGTGATATTTATTTTCACTTGGAAAAGGATCGTGATAGAGAAAGCAAGACGAAAATGTTATGCAGATACGAATATACAATTTCGTCAATTCGAAACACTAAAAATGATTCGAAAACTAAAACGTAAAAGAAGAGATCTAAACACTTCCACTGTAATCGTCACACTATGTGACAGATTGCTTCAATAGTATAATTTTCAACGATTCTCAAGCAACAGTTTATTACCAGGCGTCTTATGCACAGCACACAAGAACACTTGACAACTAACGAGCAGAAAGATTATCACTGTTGACTTGATCATCTTCGTTCGCCGAGATGTACTGACATTGTGCATTAAATTCTGCATATAAAATCCGTACGATTAGTTCAATTGATCTTTGACCGTGTCAGTAAAAGAGGGGATTTCTCATTATACGCTCAAATGTCCGTAAGATCCATTTCATATAAAGAAATCAGTTTAATATTTGCTGTTATCTTCGTTAAAATAAAATAAGCAAGTAGCATGAAAAAATTGAACTTGCAGAGAAACATTGTGCAATACTTCTTATAGATTCTGTTTCGTTGACATTTCAACGACATTGTGAAACTTAAATAATAATTTATCATTCCAATTGAAACTTTTTTCTTTAGAGAGCAGTCTGACAAATTGTAATACGAATACTTTTTTCTCTTAATAAAAATCACGACGTCAATTTCTTTGACGTTGTTAAGTTTTTAGTATCAATTAAAACTCAGTTAAATCTGTTGAAATGAAAATCTAGTCTCCGATATCGAAGATCACATGATGAAATAAAATTTCATGAAACAAACAGAAACAATAACAGTAATAAGTCACACAATAATTTATTTATTTTCATATTTAAGTTCATTTTCCTGCATGCGTCAATATGAATTATTACGTGAGAGATTGCCAGGAGATGTGAAAGGTTACACTAATAAATATGAAAAATATAAAATTTTATCGAACATTCATGCTATATTTCTTATATTAATACGAAAAATTACATGATACGTATTTTACAAGATTATTTCAAAGATATTGTTATCATAAAGTGCATTAGAGTTTACTTTTCTTATTCACGATATTTCCGTCCATTTATGTGATTAACGACAAATTGTTTAATTTATACGTTAGGACTTTATTGTAGGATTGTTAGTCCATCGTGGAAGTTTCTTAACATACTCGTATAGTTTAGTGCCTGGACAGGCAGTGGATGTGACTTGTCGATGTGGTAGAACGTGGTAACTGTGACTGATACTCCCTTTGGATACTCCGTAACTAATCAATGCATTCAGTGCCTTCAGAGCTGCTTCATTGGGAAGACGATCTACAGAAATAATTATTATGTGCTATTAGACTTATTGTTAGTTTAAATTTAGACTAGTTGATGATAATTATAAACTGATGGTTTTCACTCTGTATGATAAACTATTTACAAAACCATATGTAAATGAATGTAATTTGAATGTAATGACTGTAAATATAACAATCTTGAGTAATTATTTATTAGGAAATTAAAATTTTAGAATGTAATGACTGTAAATATAACAATCTTGAGTAATTATTTATTAGGAAATTAAAATTTTAGAATTTTATATCAGATTTCAACATATGTACGTCAAGTTTCAACATATTTTTCGATATCCTCGCTTAAAATTTCGCATAAAAATTTGTTTAAATTCTACAAAATTTGTTTAAATTACAATTACCATAAAATTACAAAATACTTACTAGTAAAATCACCAATGATACATATTCCAATGCTGTTGGCGTTATAACCAGGTGCATGCGCTCCGACATATTTCCAACCTCGACCCTCATAGACATTTCCATCCTCGCCAATGATGAAGTTGTAACCAATATCGGCCCAGCCGTTATTATTCATATGATAGTTTTGATAGCTTTTTACGATCTGGGAACATGTGTTTTTATTGTGACAGTATTGCGGTGAGCCTCCGTGATGAACAATCACGTAAGGTGTTGGTGTCACTTTCAGCAATTCGTGTCCATTCGCTGGTCTTGCATGCCAGTCACTCCTGCTTATGATGTTTGGTCTAGCTACGTGTAATTAAAATAACATTCTTTTTTTAGATATCCATATAGTTTATGCAAAGAACTGAGGAAACTAATGAAAGATTCTTAATGATACAAAGTTACTTTTAATAAGTAACTTCGTATTTATATGTGTGTGTCTTAAATGTATGGTGGGTTGATTTTATACTCTCTTCATTCAGGTTTATGTGATGGTAAAGAAAGTGTTGTAGAGTGTGTGTGTGTGTGTGTGTGTGTACATACAAAATTATTGTAATAAAAACCTAATTAGAGATGTTAAAAATTTATTATTTTGATAAACACTTGCACATTTCGTTCGAATAAACAAATTAAAACAATCGCAAATCTCATTACCAGCATTGACATCGGGTAATCCGAAAACATTTTCAGGCTGAACAAATAAAATGAAAACGTACACTGTAAATACTAAAAAATTGAACGATTTCATAATGCTGGACACCGCGTTAGCTCGTAGTTCAAAATATAACTGAATGCGAATCACGAAAAAACGTCGGTTTTTAAACGAAAAATAACGCGATCGGGAAACCCCTCAGAGATGTATAGACCCCTTCCTTTCTTCGAATCGTTGTATTCAACAAATCAAACAAATTGAATGGAACTCGGTCTTTTTATCTCACGAATATTACGAAAAAAGATAACAATCATAATCTGTGATAGATAAAAAAATTCAAAAATAACAAAACGTTACTAATTGTTAAGATAAGATGATACTTAGTAATTAATTGTTATTTCATTTTTATTTACTAGTACCTTCAATTAAAATATTCAATTAAGATATTCGATAAGATTCAATTAAGATTTTTGAACAAATATTGAATCCCATTGAAATATTTAATTAATTAATTCGTGTCTTCCAATGTGTTCTATGTTAAATAAGATAACTAATCTACTTACGAATTTAATTAAGATTACTAATTTATATCATTTAATTATTATATAATAATTAAGATTATATTTCTAATCTATGGTTCCGAGTTTTTAAATCATGAAAAATGAAATTGGTATAAAAAAGAGATAAAAAGGTGTGTAGAAATTTTTTAAATGTAATTCATCTAATCTGCCGTAGATATTGTTGTATACAAAATTAGATTTTCTTATTATCACTATAAATTACCACTATATATCGCTATAAATTATTAATATTAATTCATATTATGCGTAATTTTCTCACATATTCCTTTTTTTATCAATACTTTTTAGTAAGAAATTTTCATTTTCAAAGAAAATTTACTTAGAGAATTGAATTATGAACTTTTGTAACTGCGCCTTCTTAATTAGATCCGCAGCTTTTTTAGTATATCTCATTTTAAACGCATGAATAATTATTTTTATAAATAATCACAATTGCAAGTGATTTACCGAACGAAATTTGAAAATCTTTATTAATCATTATATTTTGAAATGTAAATGAATATACAACGAAAGCTAGGGGTCTTAAACAAACGATGCAATTGCAAAAGTTGATAAATTATTTCTCTTGATTATTTTTTTCTTAAATTAGTGTAGAATACTTCGACATGGACATGGTGGCGCCATCTTTTGATAAATCTAGGCTTTCTAATTAATCCCAAAAAAAGATAATTATTCGTATTCTAAGAAAACTGAGGATCTAATTAAAAAGGCACAGTTACAAAAGTTCTGTTCAATCTTCTAAATAAGCAAATGAAAATATCATAAATCGATATTAAAAAATACAATTAATTTTAAACTTTCAGGGCAATAATTTGTATTTAACATGAATACGCTAATTTATGATTTTCGAAAGAAATTTATTTCTTTACTAAACTTACAAAGTTTATCATGCGATTCCCTCCTGAAACTTTTTCTTCGGTCTAGATCTAATCTGTAATACTGTGATTTGATTTGTCTTTAGTTACTTTATTTTAACTTTTCGCAAGTAAACGTAAAAAGAAAATTATTCAGTACAAGATGTTTAAATTTAGGTTTTCGGGGGATAAGGAGGATGAAGGTATTTTTACATTTTTCTTTTCGTTATTAATTTACATTCTCTGTAACGAGAATTATTTTTGAGGTTATATTTGCGTTACACATTCAATTTTTGAATGCGATTGAAATTTTTGTCATGTTAGCAATTTAAAAAATAAGGATTTGAATAAGGATAGAACTCTTATTTTAGAAGAAGATAAAGATATAAAAAACTCGACACTTAATTGGATATCTGCCTCAAAGGTCGAGGTATTGGAAATGCAAGTTGAGAAACAGTATGAACCCGTTGATTATGCAGAAAATAAAATATTTCCAGGTTGTAAACTAAAATTAATTCGATTTGAGAAAGCTTTGCACGATTTACAAATGGAAAATTGTACAAATATTATAGAAGCAGAATCGCAAAATTCTGATCTCATTCCCGCTAAGTACGAAGGTAGATTACACCTAACTGTCGAGTAAAATCGTTTACTTTTTAAAAAAATTTCTTTTCATTATTGAAAATTAGAGAAAATTGCTAAATCATTTGAATCTTTATATTAAGGTGGTTTAAAAATCTGGGAGTGTAATTACGATTTAAGCCAATATTTGTTTAAAAACGACGTCGAATTCCAAGGCAAATTAGTTTTGGACTTAGGATGTGGTAATGGTGTTCTTGGTCTCATTGCTCTTCTTAAAAATTCCATCGTCCATTTTCAAGATTATGTTTGTATCTATTAGAATAAAAATTCATGAGGCATCTTATAAAATTGGCGTTACGGTTAACTATCTTTGCAGAATGTAGAAGTAATTAAAGCTATAACGATCCCAAACGTTTTATTAAATTTCGATGATCGAGAAAGCGTATTAAAAAGATGTCAATTTTTTTGCGGTGATTGGGAATCATTTACAAAATTGCGTAGTTCGAAAGGAGATGAATTCGTAAAATACGATTTGATTTTGACAAGTGATACTACTTATAATCCTGATAATCTAAAAAAGTTGTACGAAGTTTTTAAACAAAGACTCAAAGAAGATGGTATTGGGCAAGTATATTCATTAAAATGTAAATTTGGTTACGATTTTTATAACAAAATATAGTATTTGCTCACGTGTTCTCAGACTTATTGCTGGTAAAAGCTATTACTTTGGTGTTGGTGGAGGAATAAGACAATTTCAGAACCTAATAGAGGAAGATGGTATTTTTGATGTTGAGACAATGTGGAAAACTAGAGACGGTAAATAAATATTTTTCAATTCTTCTAAACAGACAATTGCTTACATATGTATTTCCAGGGTTAGAAAAAAAAATTCTAAAAATTACAAGGAAGCAACAATCTTAGACCTCTGTGAAACTTCCTATTCAAAAGCATTTTTGTATTTTTTTGTACTTATATATTCAATATTATGTAATAAATAAGCTTTTTTTTATATTGTTTATGGAGATAATCTTTCATAAACCCATCCATTATCACCTTGATGGACTAGTACATTGTCGATTTTTTCATTTGACTTAGCTCGTCTAAAACGAATTCTATCATGTAAACGATCACTTTGACCTTGCCAAAATTCTATGGAATGTGGAATAATATTATATCCTCCCCTAAAAGTTAAACTAGATTATTACCATGCTATATTTTTAATAATTTACTTTGATGACTTATGAAATTACCAGTGATCTGGCCTTTTAACTTGTCCCTCTGGAAACTGAGCTAATAACTCTCTCTCTTTAACAATAAGTGTCTCCCTACTTGCAATTACGCTACTCTGCTTACTAGCTGATGATCCTATTTGACTTGAATACGGTCGGCTTTGGAAATAACGATCTGAATCTTCTGCAGAAGTTTTTTCCGCTTTACCTTCTATACGCACCTAATAAAAATAAGTAATCTTAATTAGAGAAAATTTTCTTCTTTTTCTTTCACAAGTATATATTAACATATCCATTCTTACGCCTCGTCTCAAAGGTTCCCAGTAAAGATATGCCGCTACATTTGAGTTTTGAGCCTGAAGATTGATTAAATCAAATGATTAATATTGAAAATATTAAATACAGCGTTTATATGTTACTACAAATTAAAATCTAATGCACTTACTAGCTCGTGGCCTTTTCTACTTTCGTAATTTGTATAAAATTTGAAACCATCCTTGCCATAACCTTTAAGTAATACTGGTCGTACAGACGGAATTCCATCTCTGCAAAAATTGTTTTTTTTTAAATGCATTTTAATAGTAATTTCAAGTGATTTATTTGATATTACTTAGTAGCCGTGGCAAGAAACATAGCGTTTGGTTCAAAAATTTGGGGAGTATTACAAGCTTCATCAAACCATGCTTTAAATTGACCGATAGGCTCTTTACTTATAAGACGATCTTCCGTGAAAGTTTCATTTTTGCTTTTGTATTTAATTCGCATACCTATAAGAAATATTTAGAACTGTTTGATTTTCTCTGTTCAAACAAGAAAACACTGGCATATATGTATATATATATATATGTATATGTATATGTTAGATAACATGGAATCGCAAATTTCTTTATATTATTTATAGTTTTATCTGTAGAGTAGACACATACATGTATTTTTAAATCTATATAAATGTTATCAACCTGAAAATTGCTATTCCAGTACGTACATTATGTGATGATGTGTCAATAATAAGCATGATAAGAATGCGAGTAATTTTTTGTATAAAAAATTAAATTTGCTTAAAAATATTTAAGTCAGAGCTGAAGCATGTATTTGGAATAATCACAATTACTGAAAAAATTAATTAAATCGATTATGAATGTGCTTAATGTTATTTATGAATTTAGAATTATGATAATGAAAAAGATTCTTTTTATATGGGCAATAAAGACAAAGGCATAGTTATACCTCCAATGTCATAATTGTAGTTTGTATCTTGAGGTTTTGCCGACGACATCGTATAGAATATTATCACTACTATTCCGTATAGAGACACTTGCCTGAACACAGAACAAGATTAAATGTTATCGGTAAAGTGATAAACATGACAATGGAGAAACTTATCAAACCGGATAAACTTCGTAATAATATAGTATGTAGATATACCGTAGTTTACTGACCAACTAGTGTACATTACGAAATTCGAGGTTATATTCCTTTCTCTTTTTAATTTCAAAGCGAAAGATGGCGCAAAATGTCATAAGGAGCAAAACATTTCATACTGACTGGTAATTTATAACATTGACTAATTTAAACAATGATTTTGGTTTTTCACGCTAATAATATGCGTTCTATGGGTTTACGTTTTAAAGATGATGTTCTTCTCTACCATCGCAAAGAAATTTGATTTCAACATCCTAGCGTAGTTCGCGAGAAATTAAAGACAATACAAAAGGGTGTTTCGATCGATTGTGCAAAATTTGAAAATTTTGATTAATTTTTTAACTAAATTACACATAAAAAGAAAGCAAAGTACCTGAAACTACTAACGATTCAATCACAAAAGTTTAGAAATTGTTTCTGCTGATTAATTTTCTTTGCAATAGTTTGATATATATATATATTTTTTTAGAACAATTTATAACATTTACATTACCTATAAAGAACATTGCGGTATTACATATAACGAAACCAAATATTATTTATAAAGAATTGTTTATTTTATTTTTCAACAAAAAAATGCTATATATCTTCGATATATTACTCTTTTTTCTTTTTACTAAATACAATTTTCTTAATTAACAATTGTATTTTTGGCATGTTAGTAAATAATAATAGAAAAATAATGTTAAAAATATTTGAATAAAACGCCATTTGCTTTTCATATTAACTAAACAGCGCGTGTTTTCGTGCAGTTGCATCAGTTGATCGGAAGAATGTTTTGGAAGCAAAAGAAAACTTCTGTCATTTATATTGTATGTGCTTAATATTAAACGTAAGGAAAAAGTTATTTAAATTTTATTAGCTGTTATCATATATTGAGAAATATTAATTAATTTTATTTGTCATGTAAACTTGATCAAGTATGGGTGACATCGCTAGGTTAGAACAAAATTATAATAGATATTTAAGTTATATTAAATAGAAATTATAGAATCAGAAATGTGTGTAAGATAAATTTAATGTAAAAAAATAATTATTCTTAATGTGTAAATGTTAAGAATTAAGTCACATTATCATTTTTATGTGCAAATACTAACATTTATCAATAAATCAAAGATCTCTATCAAAGTATGGATATTTGTGTTAATCTAAAATAAAAAAAAGACTAATTGATGATAATCAAGTCTTTATTGCAATAATATTAGATTAGATTAGGTTGAATAAGTCTAAGTTAAATTGATATGTAATAGTTTTTTTTCTATATGAATTCAATTTCAATGTAGAAATAATAAAACAGTTTGGAAAGTTAAAAAAACAAATAATTTATTTGTAAAAATGAAAGGATATTTTTATACAATTTTTTTCAACCAATTGTTTAATTGTCCAATATCTGTAGAGGTTTCAGAATCTTTATTATATGCACTACATTCAGCAAATTCAATATTTGTATCCAAATGAGAAAAGTCAAAATCTTTCTCTTGCTTGCCAAGAAAAACATTTGTTATTGATGCATCTGTAGCTTCTAATTGATTTGCTTTTGTCATACGTAGTAAATTCATTTCTTTCTCTAACAAAGTCTTTATAACAGCTGTACCTTTTGCCATAGTCTGATCTTGTTTATTGCACAATATAAGCACTGGTTTCTTTTGTACAGCAGAGTCAGAGAGTAAATTGTACAAAAATCTGAAAGTTAAAGATTATTTTCATTACAGAATGTGATGTACCATTTATGTGTACTTACTCTGCTACATCGCGGATATCTTTCTGGAAAGTCACTGAATCAATTACATAAACAAGTCCTTTTGTGGATAACTTGAATTGATCAAAAAATTTATAACGCAGACGTTCATGTCCAGGTATATCAACAATCTTCAAGGAATGCTAAACACATCAACAACTTTAGAGGCATATGTTTTTGGAATAAAATTTATGCTTTGTAAGAAGTAATGGTTATATATATTTAATAAAACCTTACATTATTGATTATAATATCTCCTATATTTTCTTTTACAGATGTATGTGTTTTAACAAATTTGGAACAAAGTAGACGTGCATATATCAGTGTTTTACCAGCATCACTGAGACCAGTTAATAATATATTGTTTCCTATAGATCTTTTCCTGTGCCATATGGCAAATAACACTGAACAGAAAAATAGAATAGAAATCTACATAAGTAGTAGTAATGTCTAAATTTGAGCTGTTATTATCAAACAAATGGCTCTACAAACATAAGCTTATGGATATTAGGATAAAAGCCTAAACAAATTTTTACATAAAAATGTACCTATTTTTATATTATGTATACAACTACAATGTTATGTTTATTTCGTTACTCGCAGCTATATTTATAATGTTTATCAATTATTGTGGCTATAATGACATACATTTTCTTTGAACAAATAAATGTGACGTTTGTAGGATGTTACGAATGAAACTATGAGACTGAACGTTTATTAAAAAGTAACAAAAAAAAATTTAATAATACATGTGAAAATTTAAAGAGAAACACTCTCTCTTATTCAATGTACTGATGTCTGTGAATTTCATGTTGTATATATAATTTAAGAATGTAATTTATTAAAAGTTTTTAAATTTACATATTTTTGCTCGTCATTAGTTTATTAGTTGTCACGGAAAGGAAAACTATGATGTTATTTTAATAATATGATAAACATCTATCTGGAGATTACATATATTAATTATAATGTTATATTTAATTTTTTATACACAATAATTATAAGTTTTATTGGATATAAAACATGAAGAATTTATAACCTATGAATATCGTACGTAATTACCTATAGTTACAATAATCGCAATTATTGCAGTTAACACAGCCATAAATTGAGAATCCACATTGTAATTTGTCAATGATTTTACATGCTTTTCCATCGTAAAAGATATTTTAAATTTTCAATTTGTGAATAAACTATCGTAAAATATACAAATAACTGCATGTGCTATACTATATTTTAAGTTATATATACACGACTAAACCTAAAGAAGCGCCACCTACAACGGTAAGAGGACTGCATGTTGTATACTGTGAGTGATTTATATTATTTATTTATATTACAATTATAGCAATTTAAAGTTTATAAAATTAAAAATTTAATTTAGAAAAAGCGTTTATAAAAGGAAAATAAAATTTATATAATAAGAAAGTTTTGAATAGAAATAGAAATAAAAAAGAACTTTAATAAAGAGAATGAAAAGCTCGTTCTTTTTTCTTCTGAAAGATTTCACTATTCGAAAGGAATTTATTATCACAAATTTCTTATTAACGGATCTCAGACATACGTGATATAATTTTACATTATTTTACTTAAATAGTGTCAATTGACTCTAATGTTTCATGAGAAGTTTTCAAATTTTTAAAATTTTTAATGGAAATAAAATTTGTTATTTCATTTCAAAACAGCAAGAGTGCGCTACGTGAATTTCATAACGGTCACTTGTACAACGGCAGTTTAATGAACAAACGTTCGTTTGAAATAACGTTTCAAATAATGTGAATCTTTGCGAGTTATTTGCACGTAAGAATATAGAGAGAAATAAATTGGCAGCTTTTAAACAAATAGAATTAAAGGTAAATGATATAATCTGTAGAAGTAATTTCAGAATTTTTTGCTGGTCGAAATTGAAAATATTAATTAATAAGGTTAAATTTCTTTTTCTTAACTACTAAGTTTTAAAGTAATAATGTCCAATTGGTGTTTTGAAATCATTGTATGATATTTTGTTATGAAATCGTGAATTTCAGTTGTATTCAAAAGTTTCATTTGCTGCGCAATCTTGAGTGGAAGAGAATCAAACGTTTCATAAAGTCAGAAATTCGCGCGACAAGTAGCGTCGCGAGGTGTTTGTTGTCGAAAATCAAAGTGATAAGATGTATTACTTCACATGTGTGATCTATTAGTATTTATCGAATACATATATTGTTTTATTATAATATATTACATTTTAGTAGAATTTATATATTTGTTCATATATTTTATAATTTTTGGTTTCCTTTTGGTTTTATAGCTGGTCACGAGAGGGCGCAAAAAGGCGCGAAATAAGAGCTACGCCGTTATAGACGCCATCTTAATTTTAGAATTTTTGAAACCGCGCGCAAGGCGGTTAAGAGTACCAGTTTTTGTTGCGTAATAATATTTTAAACATTTTTTAGAGTGCAGTGATTCTGAGTTTTATCGTAACTCAAACGAGACAGGATTAAAATCAGTGTTTGCTGCGTGAAATAGTTATTAAGTAGATTTGTACGCGAAATTAGAGTCAGTGATTGTTCGTCGATTATAAATTAACGAGGTTAATAGTGTTTTATTTTTCCTTTTTTTTTTTAATGTTTATTTCCGGTATTAGAGTCAGTGTTTTTACGGGGAAAACCCAGCAATGTTCTAAAAGTCAAAAATGTAAGTATATTTTTATATTAGTGTTTCAATTTTTATTATTATTAATATTGTAAATTTATCTTATCATTCATTGTTCGAAGTTTTTTCAAGCTAATATTCTATATTTTGTTACAGATTTTCTTTTTCATTCAATAGTCCTGTCTTAAGGAAGGCATTCCATTTAGATTACTACACCGTTATGTCTAACAGTGAGTTATATGCTTTTTTTTTTTATCTTTCCAACCATTTTTTCCCATTGTAATAGGCAATAATTTATTGATTTCTAAACTTTTATTTCACATCACATTTATTTTAAATTAAAATTATATTTAATTACAATATCTAGTCAATGACAATATTAATTTGTATAATAGATTTGTGCTAAAATATTCTTATTGCTTATTTATATAGACGAGGTATATCGTCTGTGCTATTTACAATACTGGTAGCACAGATGGTACTGGTAGTTATTTATATAACAACTATCGGTAAAGTAGGATATCTTATCGACACGTAAAATTCGTTTGGAATTTAAGTAATACTTTACGCATTTTTCCGATAGATGACAGTATATCACATATCTGTTTTTTTTATACCATTTATCATCTATAGATCATTTAATGAAATTTAAATATTATCGATTAACCCGGGATTACCCACGTGAGGGTCTAGTCGCCGGGATGTACCTGCGCTAGACCCCCAGGTGGGTAATCCCGGGTTAAAGATGTACGATTAATGCAAAATCAAAATATTTCATATTTATTTTCCACAACAGTTTCTCAACTTTTGAGATTAACTAATTTGAATTCACAAAGAATTATTATTCACTTTACACAATATTAAAAACAATATTTTTCTTTAGCTAGCTATAAAGCGGTGAAACCTTGCATATTTTGTATTTTATAATATAGTACAGCAGCTTTAGCATGTTACTAACCACGTATTAGGGATAGATTTTTTTTTATATTATAATAATTGCGCGAATTGGATACAAATCACTATAATTAAAGTTAAAACTCTATTCAATTTAAGTTATGAAATTTGCAATTAAAATGCGACATAGGTACAAAGTAAGTCCGAAAGTTGCGCCGAGAAATTTATTCTTGCGATACGTTTCATGATTTAATAAAATTCTTGACACAGACGTACTGATATTCGAATGGTTTTAATGAAGGGTCGTTTCCATATTCGGCGTACGACGAAAAGAAGGGTTTTGCGCGGGCAAGTTTCGCCGCTATCAGATCCTTCTGTCGGCGACGTATCCGCGAATTTATTGCTCGGTTTCTCCACAGAGGCGGGAGAGCACGATCTCTCCCCGAGAATTCCCTTTAAGATAGCGCCTTGTCTGTCAATTCCTCGCTATGGTCAAGACACTTGGTTCCCCTCATCGATTATCTGTCTTCCCTCGGGGTTTCCATGCAACCAGAACACTTCTCCGGATCGCCAATCCGTTCGCGCAGAGGAAATGTCGCGCGGATTCTTTTTAGTTTCCTTCTCAAATTCTTCTGCAGCTTTTTAGTTCTCATATACGAGAGCAATAATATCGTACTTTGTACTTCAGTTATTAAGATTTGCGTACGAAGAATGACGAAACGAGATTTATTGGGAATATTTTACAAATTTGAGTCCGTAATTGGAAACACAATGGGATATTTCAGATTGAGCGTTATTATCAAAGCTAAACTATTTTTCAAATTAATTTATTGGATCATTTTTCTGGAGTAAAATAATATCTTTTTAGAATAACGCGAGTCAGTAAAAGCTTTTTAGAGCTATAATTTGGCGCGATTTAAAATTATTGATACCATGCGACTCAATAACACGGAAAACCAGTTTCTCTGGATAAAAGTTTCTTTAAATAAATTCAAGTCGATACGATCGAAATAATTCAGATTAAAGGTAATTTAATGTAAAAGAGCTTGGTCACAGGACAGGTAACCGCTTCTCCGAGCAATCGTCGCTAAAGACGAGTTTACATATCTCGACTCGAGAACGCCTTGACGTTAATAGCATGTTCCGTGGTGGATCTTGATAAATTCGCGTGCATGCTCTTAATTACTTTGCATGGATCGTTCGTTATTAAGTGTGCATCAATTATCACCGGGTCGATCGGATCCCGTGAATGGCGAGAAGATGATAGGTTCCATCACGTAAATACATCTTGCTCCAATTACACGCGGAAGATATGTCATCTTCGCTGAATGCGATCCTTAATTAGCGTAATGTTAGATGTTCGTGATTTGAAACTCGAACTATCTCGAAGTATATCAGATCACGTCAGTTCGCGTTGGCTCTTGGAACGCCGGTATACCCTCGTTAATATATTGACAGCCGTTCAATGTGCAAATTTGTTTCAGTAGGATGATCGAGTTTGCAAATGTTTCGATAAGATATTAAAAAGGATCGCGTTGCTTTGAAAATTGCCTGTATAATTATTTTCTGCGTATCTTTATTTACGAGATATTTGCTTTTAAAGCGAATCGCTTTGTTTCTTTTACCTTAAGAAAAGGCAACGACGTTACGACGTCGAGGATAAGTTAATAAGTTCTTCGTATTTTTGCTGAAATATTTTCTTTAGAAACAGAACGGCGGATTCTCCCTTGTACTTTGCGTATGTGACCCTTTTGTTCAAAAGTAAAAGTTCGATACGTTTGAGAAGCTTGTCGAATCTTTGAAACGACGCGATTAGCTGCAGTTTCTTCTTTTTTTCATTAACGTGTCCTTGGTAGGACAATCATTGAAAGAATCGAAATCGCTTGCGAATTCTCCGCGACGCGACGTGACGCGACGTATGTACTTTCTCCAGCTTTGTCCGGGCGGTTGTTGGATCGGCCGGATGATTCGGTGAAAGGGATGAGGTTAAAAGACGTGAAAAAGAAGAGGAGAGAGAGAGAGAGAGAGAGAGAGAAAGAGCGTCGGGGAAAAAATCGGGACACGTCGGATCGGGCTACCGTAAAAGCTGAGAGGTAAAGAAGAGCAGTATAGAAGGGCAGTGAGAAAGAAAGAAGCTGGTAGAAAAAGGAGGAGGGCGTTGTGATAAAGTATGGCAAGAAGAGACAACGCGAGGACAAGAGGAGGAGAAGGAGGAGAAAGAATCACGGGGTGGCATAGGGTGGGAGACGGGTTCGATGTCGTAGAATGGGGTGGGTGAGTGAGAGGCCACGGTCGCGGCCTGGTGAGTTTCTTATGTCGCGGTGGGACAGAAAGATCCGTCGCAAAAAAGGACCGCCCTGGCTGCGTGGACGCGCAGAATCTGCAATTATATCGCAAAAAAGGAGCCGAGTGTTCGGGACAAACTGCTTCCTGGCCCGTAAACAATGCTGCCAAATAAGTCTGCGGGCATAAATCGTCGGACGCCGCTGGTCCGGGCCTTGCTTCGCTCTCGCACCAGCGGCAACCACTCTTCGATTCTCTCCCAGACTAAAATCGCGTTCGAATAGCACGATAAAAAGCCAATCGATCGCTAAACTCTTTATTCCGTCGCGAGCCCCGAAAGCTCCGCTGCCACAGTGGAACGCGATCGATCGAAACGAATTCGGATTTACGAGTCGTTCGGTTTCGACTTGTTTCTCGTCTTCGATTTTCATTACCTGGGCGTTTCGTCCTAATTTAATCAAATTTACGATATGATTTACGATACGCTGTAAAAGCTCACGCCCTACTATTTGATCGTGACAAAGTTGGAAAGGTAGAATAAAGTTTCTTTGTCTGAAGGTCAGGGAAAGTTTGGAAAGCAAAAGAGTTAGGAAAGCAACGTAATAAATTAACAAATTGATTGTTCTTAGATATAACCTTTCACACGTTTCCTCTGGATTGTTCGGCAGGTTCGATTTTCTCTTGCAGTCGAAACATACGATCCGAGTCTTCCCGCTCTTTAATATCCGGTTGTCGAAGGTCGAGGCTGAACCGCCGCAAGAGCTTATTAACTCCGTCTCAACTTTCGGCTATCGTAAATTAACGTTTTATATCCTTTGTGGCTTGATTCGCGTACTAATCTCGACGCGAGCGAGAAACAGGCGTGAGATTATTTTAACGCTCGCTCGATTGAAATATAGCTTTCGATATCTAATAGCGTGGCCGCTGCACAGGCTGTACGATAATGGAAGGAGGTATCTAATTAATCCGGCGCATCGTGAACTTCGTATCGCGAATTCGAGTCTCGAAAAGAAAGAAAGAGAGAGAGAGAGAGAGAGAAGAAAGCAAAAGAGAGACGCCTAATCTGTTCGTGAATCCGCTAGTTTATGGAAGCTGTGGTCGCGTTCACGCTTACGTAGGTAATTATAATGGATCGGTTAATCCGATAGCATTCATTTTTGCTGGAGAGGCTGACTGAAAGCGAGCTATCGAGCCTTTTTCGATTATCAGTCGGCCGATGCTCACACCTGGTTAACGCGCTAATGAATTCTCAGCATCGCGTAATTATGGGTTAAAAGTGCGAAATCTTGTGCTCGCTTCTCAAATCTCTTTTTATTTTTACTTTAAACTTATTCTCTTTCCTTACCTAACTTTGTTATTACTCTTTATTCAGTCGTGATTGTCCTTCCATTTGTTTGTATTTCATATTTGAGATTAACCATCATACTGACTATTTCACTATTGCTTTCTATCGTCGCAGTTTAGACTTGCGAATTAATCTTCTTTAAATTCTTCAACTGTCAGTGTGATTTTAAGGTATTAGGCACACGGTATATCAAGTAGTCGGTGATTTACGAATGTAGACCCCTTTTTTGTCCGTCAATAAAAAATAATTACACCGAGCCAACATCTCCGACTTGACGCGAGCCTTCTCGTTGCTATATACGTGGCTGTGCAGGCTTATCATAAATTATTGCCCACGAAAGAGAATTCCTTTTTGCAATCGAACTTTACGATCGGGCCGTACCGCCTATTGAGACGCTGCTTTGGCAAACGTTAACAAGGATGCAGCGAAACGAGCGCGCCCCAAGAGTGGAGCCAGCCTGTTGAAAGCTTGCCCGACCTCTCGCGAGGAAAAAATCGCGGCTAATTAGGGTTCTTTTTTCCCCCCCCCCCACATGTTAAACTCGCGATCGGCTATTCGCGAACTCAATAAATTTGGAGATAAGCGGCTCGTGTAATCATAGTCGTGACGTGACGATCGTTCGAAGAGGAAGATCTTCTTGGACGAAACTTCTTCGTGTGAGAGCTCGTTTGTTTTACAAAATAAGCTGTTGACTGGGTGTTTAGCGTGTTAACGTTCTTTGTGTCGGAGGCTGCGAAACTTTCTACTAAAGTACGCTGCGTTTCTTCGAATCGTTGACTGAAATTTGAAATTCGTTGGCAAACATTTGAACTCTGCATCCAGTGACCAAACTTCAGATCTTTTGACATCATAATATCTAATTCAATAAATATTTATACATTGAAATTTATTTCTCAAATTGCTAGCTTACCTCTCAGAATTATCAGGTATTCGACAAATTGTTGACGAGCACAAGTTCTTTTCAACAAAACGACGATCGTTATCTTGAAAATTTTGTTCGCCTCTTTTCCGCAAACGAAAACGTCCCAGCCATCTTTGCACGCTCCTTCAATTTCTCCTTCAATTTCCAGGCGAAATCCTATTTTCGCTTTAATCGCGGGTACGTGCTCACTCGATAATTGAAACAGCGGATACGGTCAACCGTAACATTGTAAAATTTCAGCAGATCATCGGCCGTCGTTTCGCTGCGGCGCAGCACGCCGTTTTAAAGCGTCGATCGGTGATTTTCATAGAACGATCCGGCACGATCTCGGTTTAATGTATCGTCGCTGCAGATGGAAACGCGTCGTTATTCAGCTAAAGAGCGCTCTCGAGAACAGGCAAGGGTTGCATCTTCGTAATATCTCATCGACTTGGTCACGAATGTACGTCGAAAGCGAAAAACGAAGTGAACCAAGAGTGGCTGGCTGCTCTAAACGTGGACCGAACGTTTTCTCCTCGTGGTCTTGGTGGTGTGCTGATTTACGAAGGCGCGAATTAGCTGGTAATTACCCCTAAACGTATCGGGCATTAATATATATCGAGTTAGCCCTCTATTGCCTTACGTTCGACTTTATCGCACGTAAATCTCTCGTTATCCACGTTCCTTCTTTCTCTCGCTCTTTACATTCCCGTCCAGCCCCTCGTGCTCGTTTCCGACGATCGGCTGAACTGGAATCGTGCGAGATCACCGGCAATGGCGCGTAACTGATTGTAGTTCGGTTAGTTAGCTGAACGAGGAATCTCTGGAAGATTCATCCGGAGAGAGAGAGAGAGGAGTGAGATGGGCATTAAGATATTATATGGTGGTCGTTGGCAATGTTCGAGATAAATACAGCGTAGCAAGGCGTTTAATTGTGGAATCAAGCCGTTTTGACGTTGATCCGGCCTCATTAACGGGTGTCTGCATTCCTGAACTGTCAATTAGCAATGTCGCACGGACTGGTCCGGGTAAACGGGATTGCCCATTGCTTCGTCTCGCATCGTGAATGTCAAATTGGTGTAGTAGATAAGATGCGGCGAGATTTGGGAATTTTCTGATCTTTCTTCTGGTGATCTATCGATTCTCGATTGTAGAAGTATTTCGCAAAGTATCGATCGCAGGACGAACGTCTTGCTCCCGCATCGATGCGAATTGCGTCTGGATACGGGCCTCTTTAAACAGCTTTTTCTACTTGATTCCTCTTTGCCTTTGTAACGAAGAGAAATCAGCATGAAAAAAAAAAAAGAAACATTGTAACAAAACTTATTATAAAAGTGATGTCCCTGATACATCCTTCCTTTTTGGTACGAGCATCGGGCGTAAATCTCCCTGGATGAATGCAACCGGTAGGGCATAACCGCCTAGCAGGGCCCTCGTTCGGAACAAAGTCTGGCCATTAAAACGTTCTTTCCTCCATACAAAGACAGGCGAACACACTCTGCTACTTGCGGACATTGAGAGGCCAGGTTGGCTAATAAAATGTTACAAATTCGTCGCACAGAGGGTAGTTTATGGCGCGTGTGAGGCCTTCATCGAATCCACCGGCTTTCGCAAACGACATTTTATTACCTCCGCTGTCTTATTATTCCCTTTGTGAACTTTTACGATCGCGTACGGGTCCTCGAGGCTTGTGCAACCGGCGACATGTGGGTTAAATCGACTTAATCGATTTAACCAGGCTGAATCGAGATTCACGGGCAGGCTAGACGGTCCTCTTGGTTCACAAGACGGAAATGTACGACAGTTCACAAAACGCATGCGAGTTTTTATTCCATCCGCGGCGAACGTTGTTGCTGGCAGGCTGTAAATCACCAAGTTCCTCGAGGTTAGACGCGACCCTTTGGAACCGCCGCCATTCAAAGTATTAATTTCGTAGTAAAAGTGTTTCGAAGTTTGGTGGTCGAGACGGTTTTTGGCTAACGTCGCGGAACACATCGGTGAGTTATGTCGCTGCGGATTTTATTGACGGATCGTGTCGTTGAAGCCCGAGGATACGTTTCATCGGTTTACTTTAGTTTCTGCCGTGAATCCTTAAAGTCTGCTCAGTTCCTAGATTGGAGGATAATCTTAGGTTTGCGACCTCTCTACGTCCAACTACAACTGACAATTCAAATTTGAATCGTTTTCTTCAGCGTGTACGTCCCTCGCAGCCGAATCAAAAAAGAGTACAATATATGTACGAACGAATAGGTATTGAAACAGAAGGCATTAAAGCCGTGTTTTATAACGCCCGTAAACACCCCTAAGGTGATATTGACACGAACACGTATAAATTCAATAGTCAATCCTCGTTTGTGAAGGAACATTGAAATTGTTTTCCGACGCAAATACCAATTACTTGGTTGATTTCGTGTTGTACGGATCGTTGCCATTTCGTAGACGTTTACGCTCGTATTCGTTTTGTGGTCGACACAAGTGGAAGGTCCCTTCGACGCTACACGCGATATCCAAGATATCCTGAAGCTGCTGGTAATTGCTTTACGTTGTCCCGCATCGTGAAAAGGTTTCACTTAACATTGGCACGCAGTGGGTCGTATAGTTTGACAGTTACGGCGGTTGGATTAATTTTTATTACGAGAGAGAGAATTTCGTACGTATGCGTCCTGTTAGAACACTTATCTCGAAATTGTGGTTTCTAATCTCGAAATTCTAATGTCGTCCCGAAGACCGTTTAATTGCGAACGTAATAACATCTAAATATACAAAGTTCATTGTTTCATTTCAAGTGTTATAATATTGGTACGATTGTAGAATTTTGACGGACAGTATAGAAGAAAGCACTGGTATAAAACGTGGAGTAAAAATGTTGAAAACGCTGTCGAAAGAAGTGGAGTATTTCTTTTCGTGCGTCACATTCGCGAGGAATGAAATATACCAGGATTTGTGAACATTGTGAACAAATTTCATGGAGACAGGAGAACTGTTGAGCCAAGAGTAAGAATCTTGATAAGTATTGATTCAGAAAAGCAGATGGTGTTTTCACGTAAACGCGTGAGAAAGTTCACGTAACGTTGATCTCGTTGGTGAAAAGTTGCTCGCAGGTGGTGCGTAGGATAAAGTCTAGCTAACCGCCGCGCCGCGTTATTTCACGGGGGAAGGCAACGAACCCTTAAGGAACCCCAATCTCGATTCTCCTTTCTCGCGAGGAATCCAGATTTCTGGAAATTCTATATTATCCGTGTTTCCTCAATGCCGTTTTTTTTTTGTACGATACGGAGTGACACACGGGGGGAGGGGAGTTTCGTGGACGCTATTGTCGTGCCTCGAAAGGATTTCTCTCTTCCTCGGTCCACCGTCTCGGAAAATAGGGTTGGAAAATTGAGATCCCGTCTCGGTTAACCGATTATTTGGAAATATTGATCCGGTGTTTGATTTAAACCGGTCTAAATATTGATCGCCTTCGATCGAATTGTTCGAACGCGTTCCAACTAGCTTCCTTTATAACGAACGTTTCCGTCTTTTTTACTTTTGATGCATGAAAAAGAAAACGAAGGAATTGCAAACGAAGAAATACAACCAAGAATGAAAGAATTGGTACGGTTTGATTTCTGATATCAAGCGTGTCAACGTCGTAGAATTATTACGTTCGAACGCGTGATTCTTTAAATCTTCATCGACGTCGACGGAGAATCAATTTTTTTTTTCCTCTTTTTTTTTTCTTCTTTCACATCTTCACGGTCGAGAAACTCGTTTCGCTATCCCTTTCCGCCTCCGCAATTCCCGTCTAACGTAAACCCCCAATTTTCGCACAATAGATCGTCTCGAGAGTCCTTATAAAAATTCGACGTACAAAGGGGCTTTTGTGCGCGGACTTATCCCATCTGTGTTCGATCGAACCGGGCAGTTTTTTCCCTCTCCGGCGAGAGATCACCGCGCCGATGCACCGATTTTTTTGTGAAACGTCCGAAAATCGGACACATCGGCGAAGAGGTTAAATCTTTTATGAGAGAATCGTTGTGCCGCCCATTCAAGGAGAGACCTTTTTCTCATCTTTTTTTCTTTTCTCAACGCGCGCCTTATTCCCGTCGTGAATCTTCATTTCAGCGGGAACAAGACGTAACTCTCTTCTTCACAATCGGTCGTTAGTTTGCTGCTAGTTTGTTGAAATATTCCGGATGACACGATTCTACACTTTAGTAATCGTCGATCGTCGCTGGGAATTGACTAATCGCGATTCGTTCGAGACTTTGCGGATGATCCTCGGACTCTCGGTTATGTCAGTCTTCGTAGATCGGCTTAATAGTTTTTAATTGCTAGACTTCTCACGATCTCTGTGGCTCGTGACTAGCGCTGTTTATGGGAACCGGGAGGATGAATCGAGTCGCGATTCGCTTCAGATGAAAGAGGGGAACGCATAGGTAGGCGGAGAAATCGATGATACCGCTCGAGTTCGGCTAATGGATCCTGTCGCTCCATACCTTCCGTCGAAACATCCGTGTATAATTCGAGTAATCGAATCTATCGGGCTGTTGTAATTCCAATTGGCAAAGGATGTAAGATCGGTATCGCAAAAACCTGCCTTTTATGGAGGCAGGCAGTCATCTTCTGCCAGTCACTCCCGAGATTTTTCGTCTCTTCGCTTTGGTTCCAAGTTGCAATTTAATAGCTTGGACGTTAAGAGCGTGATATACCTGGGTTCCGAACGATTAAATCATTTTATTGCTGCTGATGACTCGAAAGTATGATCGTAAGATGAAATCACGCGAGCTTTCCCTCTCGATCGTTTCGATCTCGAAACTCGAAGCTTTTTCTCACGATCCAACTGTACACATATATGCATACATATATACGTACCTACGCATACGTACGCTATCTCTTGAGAGAGGTTCGGTTCTCTTAAGCTCGAGCTCGAAATCGTTCCGATGCCGGATTGGGAAAAATTGCAGGATAAGAGAAGTCGATAGGGGAAGCTGAAGAAGCTGACCGGTTTGGCCTTTGTGGCGAGGCTCGCCGCGGGAATAACAGATCACAGACAGGAAACGGCGATAGCCGCGCGTGCGCGAGGATTGCCAGCGAGCGAGCACCGCCAACTTTATAACATTTCACGAACCGGAAATGCAATATGGCCGGCCGGCGCGGTGCACGTGGGCAGCCGTACACGTAGAGATAGGAGGAGCGAGCAGCGTAAAAGCGGCGGCCGATGTTTCGCTTCTCCTCGTGAAATGAATAAAAGATGCTGAGCCGGCAGCATCGCTTACTCATTAACGTTCCCGGTGCTGGTGTGTGTACTCGCACCGCGCTGGAATTTAAGCGGTAACGCGAGACACCCTCCTCTTTGGGGGGGAAAGAGAGAGGGAGAAGAACGCGTGGGCGACACTCGGTGCTCTCTTCACCACGTAATAAGAATGCATATGTAATTCCGGTGCGCGCCGGTTGCGTGAAACCGGGCCTCCGTACCATGCGCATTTAGGGTTAACGAGCCTCTTAACGAAACGCGGTTGCGTTCGACTCGCGTTCGTTGATGGATCGTTTCGGCAATTGGACGGGAGACGATGTCGTCTCGCGGACTGGCCTTTCGGAAGAGGGTTTGAAATTTGGCTCGAAGAATAATCGAACGTAATGGCCCCTCGAGCAGTTGTCAAGTGTCGCGTCTTTGCTTCGGAAGAATGGAAATAAATTACGGACTTTTTGTCTCGGCGACGGAAGCGGGAATTCGACTCCATTGTCAGTGAGGCGAGAGAACCGAGACACGAGGCCGATCGATAAGAGTCAACGTCAATGCGCGGAGCGTAGAATCGAAAGTGTTCCCCTTTGTCCAATCTAAAAGGACTCGTGGAGTCGCGGTGAAAATGCTTCCGCTCGAATCCATTAAACACGGAAGATCCTATCTGTTTCTATCTGATCCTATCTGTTTCTTGTAAGAAGCACTCGTTCGTCGATTTCACTGATTATCCCCATTAATTCTCCCATGTTCGGCAACGGAACCGACCGTCGACGAGAAATAAAATTGAAATCTTCTTTTATGCTATAAACTTCTTTCTAAAGTATATTCCTTATTCGGTGTATAAAACAAGAATCATGAGGGATTAGGTTATAAAAATTTTGGGAACCGTGACGTTTTGCATCTCGCATATTAATATAATGCTGGGTTTCCAAGAAGATGACAACTCTCTTGAACGTCTTCAACCACGAAAGTATATATTTTCTGAGAGTTCCTATATAATTTCACAGGTATTTCTGCATAACTTAACATTGTCCACATTACCGTAATATTTTCATATATTCGTTGTAATATAAATTCATATTATAGTACGATACAATATTCACATTGAAGCATTATAGTACGATGTTGTAATATTATTTGTAATACGTAGCATACAATCCATAACATTATTAAATAAAGCAGGTGTTTTGATCTTTAAACTATAATCTGAATCTTAACATTTCCATTCAGTAAATACACGTTACGTCTCACGAAACGAGAAATCCTCCGGTAGGTATGATATTAGCCACGTCAAAAACTCGCAAACGAGGAGCAAAAAGTTTTCAAAGTCTCTCGCTCAAGGGACGCTGGTTTCAAGCGATACTCGGGGCTCGTTAAGAGAAAAACAGCGGGAGAAAAGGAAGCGCGTAAAATAAAGACTGGAGTCTCGCCGAAAGAGCATAAATCCCGGTTTATAATGATGGCCTGGAAGACACACGTGTCCGCGCGAGTGAAGTTCGCCGCGCGGATGAATGAAACTCTTTGAACGAACATGTTCTATCTCCGTAGCTATTTCTTTCTTAGGTTCACTGTTATCGTAATGCTGTTGCCAGTTGTCGTCGTTGGTGTTCCATGTTGTCGTAGCGTAGGCAATTGCTAAATCTTCGTGTCAAAGAACACGAACTAGCACGCCGCCGTTTCTCTCGTTTTTATTTAAATTAATTGTTTAATCGACTCGTCGATTTAGAATCCTCGAGAACCGATTATTTGTTTGAAATAAATGGAAATTCTAAAACGTGGTCTGCTCTCAGAGCATAATAATCACGAGCAAGAAGGACCGATCATTTTGTACTGTGTCATCAAAGAGACGATCATCTTCGTAGCGAGGAACGTGAACTGGATAAACTCGCTTTCTTCGATACGACATGGCTATCTTCACGGCGAAGCGCTACACGAAATCGATCAGAAGTTTCACAATCCGTTGGGCCGTTAGACGACTAGACTACACAGCAAGGATTTAAATGAGATTTAGCGTGGGCGATCTACTTAGCGGCGACAGCTTCTGTATTTCCTGGCGTGGCACGGTGGTATCGCGCCTTCTACGGTCTAAAGAGTAATGATGGTGGTCGATCGAGGGCCGATCTTGCCCCAGCTATCTCACGTTAGATATCTCACTTGGCCGTGCCTTGTCGCGCGCGAGGAGGCTGCAAAATCGAGGTTGGAGCTCGAGCCGGTCGGGTCGCGTGGGCGAACGAACGAGTATCGAGTAGCCAGCCGGTCACGGTCGTTTATTCCGCGTTACTAGGCGCACTGCATTAAGAGTAGTTTAATAAATTCAACTGCGCGGACGACGCGCGACAGCCGGAGCTCTTCGGTTGACTTACGAACGTATTTCGGCTCGTTTCTGCAACCGGAAGCGAGCTTCTCGGCATACGACTGGATGACTCAATCGAACGGCGACGAAGTGTCTTCGTTGGTTTGGCTTTGAAGATGATGAATTGGGTATTGTTCGCGGTGTATTTATATAATATATATATATCGTCCGTTCGAGCAGACACTTGGTAAATACAAATTTCTAGAACGTTTGTTGCTTTTAAAAAAATTGCCAGAAATATTCTTGCGTCTGTTGATGATATTGATAGCCCGAAATGATCAAAAGTCGATCCTCCTTAAGTTTCATCTTCGAAACGATTCCACTCGAAGAGTGACGCGTGTGGCGCATCAGTGGTTCGATATTTCGAGGTTCGCTTTCCAAACAGCAGGTGATATCTCACTGATAGCCGGTAAAAAAAAAGGGGTTCTCGATGCGAGGGGGCTGAAGTTAAAGAAAGCCCGGGCCATCTTCACGTCCATCAAACGTATATCGAGTCGCAAGGGAGAACGGATGGGGATCCATTGTTGCCAGACCTTTGAGAGGCCTCTCTTTCGCCGCACTCGAGGAAGAAGCGTTGTCTTGATTATTCGTTAAATGGATCCCCTTTTCGAGTGGATGCTACTTCAGTCGAAAGGAAATGTTTGTTATCTTTAGATTTGCAGAGTAACGCGACAATGTCGATTATTCTGCCGCTATATTCGATACTCGGTATCATTTTTCGAGAATGCGAATGAAATTGGAGATACACGTAGGACAGAGTCGTGCTGGTAATTGGCGACGAAATATTTTGCAGCGGCAATCGCGTCTACGAGTTTGAAAGGGCAAACAATCTGCTTCGATGCAGAATTTTCTTCGTTATCGAAGAAAGCGACAGGTGAAAATTTCGGGGAGAACCACTGGCTGTCTGAAACTTATCCCTCCCGTCATTGTCTTCCCCGATCGAACGTTTCGAACAATGACAGTCGCGATGAATTCCATCACGAATCTTATTCCCAAGCGCTGCGTGTCTGGACAGCTTACAATAGGCAAGCAGCAGCCAGCAGCCAGCAGCAACCTCGGAAGGACGTTCGACATCTCGCCGTAGTATTCTCGGGACGTATGACAATCACGTAACTCATTTCCTACACGATAACGTCATCGTGGAATTTCATTATTGAAGAATCGATTGCGGAGCCGCGAATCTTTCTGTCGGTGAACATGAACGGCAGCCATCAAAGGGCCGATGATTCACACGTATATATTTGCGGGGTATACCTACGGGGGTTCTGTACAAATTAATGTGCACACGGTGCCGTTTTCCACTCGCTATCGTCGATTTTCACCAGATTGTTTTGTCTCTGCTACGAGGCACGGGATGCTACTTTCGAAGGGATAACGCCTGTTTTGTCTCCGACTTTGTAATTCATTTCCGGAGAGTCGAATTTTATTTACAACAAGCTGTGCGTCTGTCTCGTTGTCGCAGCTGATTGAAAAATCGCCGTACTGTTTGAATCTTTTTATATTGGTCGTCTCGTTTCAATTTTTCCATCTTTCAAGCCCCCAAAATTCTTGTACGCTGTTGTCTACTAACCCGTGAACAGTGCTTTATCTCTCTCTGCATTTCCATGTATAGTATCACTTTCGAGGAGCGTAATTATACAACTCGAAGCCGGGTACATTCATAAATCGCGTTCCACAGCGTCACGATGACTCGCGCGGTTACAAACATCTCTTATAAATAGAAACGTCAGGTTCAACGGAGAACGCCGTGGCGGTCGAAGGGATCGCGTAACTTCTCTTACCTTGCGACGAGAGGGCAGAGAGAGGCAAAACAAGAAGACGAAGTGGCGAAGAGTAAGGGGCAAGAGTAACGATAGAAGAAAAGAAGGGACAACCGGCGAGGATATTTCATCACGCGACATCTGCATATTCCTATATCAAGAAGCGATTCTTGAGAGAGAAAGAGAGAGAGAGAGAGAGAATCGAAGAGAAACGCAAAGCAAACGTCGAAAAGCATTGGAAGAGGGCGGAGTGGGGCATAAAGTATCCGTGGAACGATCGTAAAGCATGTGATATCATCTTCGTGGCCGACCGCCAGTTGGGGGCTTTGTCTCTTTGTGAGTTGTGTCGTTGCATTGTCTTCCGGCCGTTCTTTATGGGCCCCGAATCTTCGGCTGCGCGCCAATAGCGCAAGAAATCGAAGGGCAGAAGCGTGCGTGCCTTTCTTTTCGTTTGCAGTCGCGTGGACCCGAACTGGACGGCTCTCTGCATCGGTGGCTCTTCATTTTCTTAGCTCCCGTCGATGCAAATCAGCTCTGCTTGCTAGAACGTTTCTTTCCTAGAACGTTCGTTCGTTATTTTATGCATACACGAGAGAGAGAAGGAGGTTCTCGGTTCAAATGGAAATTCCGTTTGAACCAAGAATGGCAATTTCTGCGTTCTTCTCTACGAAACGCGCGACCTCGACGTCTTTCCAATGTTTTTCTCGTTTCCTCCGTTAACCGCAGGCAACTTTCCATCCTCCAAAGTTCTTTTGGTGCCCGCGCTCTTTTCCTGCCGATTAATTCGCGATTCTCGTCTCTCGTCGGTTTGCCGCGCAGCTTATCGGGCAGCGACATCGCGGAAATTCGCATTTCAAGCGGAAATTATGCGCTCTCGAAAATCGCGGTGTATTCGTGGTGCGCGCGTCGCCGCAGTGGCGCGTTTGATCGGGCGGGTCCATTTGAAAGTTAAATGTCTCGGCAGGAATGGGAATTTCTTGCACTCTCGATGCTCCTCTGTCCCGTGGCTTCGCGCATATATACATATGTGTGCGTGTGTGTGTGTAGCACACGTTGATGTCCGTGCTCGCCTTTCCTGCGTTTCCATCAATCCGTCTTGACATGCAAATAATTTCGTGGAAAAAATCGAGCGAGCCATGCGGCCACGACGTTACAATTAATCACGTGACCGTGCTACGGCCGCAACACCGCGTCCGGCTACCGAAGTCACAATTTGTTATGGCTGACAGGGTCCACGGTCCCGGGAGCGCATCGACAATGCGCGCTTTTTCTCCTCGAGCCGTCTCCTTCGACCGATCCTTCCTTCGATCGTTTCGAGCCGGCCGTGTCTTCTTCCTTTCGAGAGCTGATTTTCAAAGATCTCGTTGAATCCTCAAGGGACGCCGATCCAGTGGCGTACGCGCACCGAATTCTCCACGGTTTCTTTCCCCCCTTTCGAGTGTCGTCTGTGCCACTATCTGCAGAGACTAGAGATGAGACTCTAGAAATGACTTCGAAACAATGGCCTTTTCAATATTTAATTGAGCGTAACGTGCTTACGCCACGAAAGTTGAACGAAATGCTTTAGAATTGAGCTGAGATTGCAAGATGAGAAACTCGACATAGTTGAGATAAAAAAATCTGACGTAACATCACGGTACAGTCGAATAACTTTTACGATAGTGTCTTTACCTTGCGAGGCTTGGTCTACTTTGTTCCTTGAAAGTCTTAAATTTACAATATTCGAAATTCGTCTGATGTACTCCACGACGTTACGCTTCAGAAGAATCTTCTGTCAGAATCGGAAGCAAAAAAAAAAAAAAAAAAAAAAAAAAAAAAAAAAAAAAAAAAAAGAAAGAGCAAGAAAAGAGAATGCACAGGCGAATCGTCGATGCGTGCACGCGTACAGGCGTTCCAACTTGCAATAATCGCGATATAATAAAGGCAGGTAGCGATCTGTAAATGGAAAAATTTCCCAGTGCACCTCGACGACTCTCCTCGCGTATCTATGCGAGGGCAGCTCGCCGGTGCATACGTGTGCATCGACGTGCATCCTGCAGGTATGCAACATTGACCCGGACATGGCCCTCGCTTGCTACCGCGTAACATGCCCGCGTGCATGCATATTGCGGCCACTCGAGTACGCTTCGCTCTCTCACAGAGCATAAAAACAAAAAACAGAAAGAGAAGAACGAAAACCAAAGAAAAAAGTCGCGCCTGACTATATATATGTATATATGTATCTATAAACGGCGAGGGCGGTCGCCACGGGTTTGTGCACTGTAGACGATAAAGTTCTGTGTTCACCGAGGCAGCTTGGTTCGCGAAACAGTTGCGGATATACGAGCACGAAAGCCAGTATTCGTGCATGTACACGCGTGCATCTGACTCGTACCATTGTATGCACGTTTTCTCAGAATATCGTCGCGAACGTCCAGTCCAACGATTGTCTTTCGACAATGTTAAGACCGGACAATGTCTGATTGACACTTGGGAATATCGACGAGCTTATAGAAGTATTCTGTTGTCTCGACGGACAACAGAGGTTTGACTGGTTGATACGAAACACGATTATGGCAGCCGTTTGATCAGCTTGCCACGGGAGATTGTTCTTCCTCTTGGTCGAAGCCACGAGGATAGGCTACATCGAGGGGATTTTAGATCTTAAGTCGTTTCTTTATTTATCAAATTTTCTTCGAAGATATTTCGATTCAATCGTTTCAGCGTTTCAACGAGTCATTGATACTTGGATGAACGGTCTTGTAGTCGTTTCTATTTCAATCTTTCTTTTCGAATTCAACTCGATTACTCGTTCTCCTAATTTAATGTTTTTCGAAATTCCGCCAACGATAACGTGGAATCTCGAGGTCGACGATAGGTCTATGGGTAGAAAGCTCGGTAGAAGGATTTTCCACCGGTGACGGTGTTCATTAATCACCGCGCCGGTCAATATCAATAATTTAAATATTGACCGAGCCCCCTGTGTACGGTTGTACGCCGTATGAATACGTGCGTGCGCGGAGCGAAGCACGCTCGAAGGCTCGCCGATCAAGATTAATGCATTTATATGCATCGATAGCGCGATCGGCGCCTTAGACCGTTCCACGCTGCGCGTGAATGCACGCGGGGATGAAGATAAATATTTGTACTGACGAGTCAAAACTCGCGGTAACCGCAATCAGACGTCTATTAGTTTGCGGTGACTTGGAACCGATCCTCCGGTATATATATTTTTCACCCCGTCTCTCTTTTATCGTCCCCTTTATTTTTCTATCGCCAGCTCCGAGTTCGTCTCTCCCTCTCGCCAGCCACCTTATTCAAATGTAAATCACTGTCACCTACGAGGTCCCCTAGAATATCACTGTCGATCTTCTTTCGCGTTCGATGCAAAACAGCAGCGGTATTTATACTCCTCTCGCTCGGAGGATAAAAACGGGGAGACGTATATCGTTGATCCACGTGGCGACGCTCTAGATTCTTGTTGGTCGTCTGGACTGACTCGACTGGCGCTCGATTCTCCGATCCGTAGATCTTGTCGATCGGGCGGTTGTCTCGGACGGTTCGCTACGCGCATTTGTCTTTGATCGATCTGGCCGTGGTTGAAAGATCGTTGGTAACTGAAGGGGCAAAAGGAGCAAGTTGATCGAAAACTGATTAAACGGAATGATTTATACCTATCATCGTATTCGTCTAATTGTCGGTGTATGATTATTTGTTATCCATTGGATGATTTCTGAGTGATCCATGATGTTGTTACGCGTCTTTTTTTCTGGAGTTTCTTTTCGGTTATTATTTTATTAAAAGAAATAAAAAGGAAGGAACATTCGATCGTTCTCAAAGCTGAACCAGAAACCAGAGGCTTCGTCCGCTTTGGCTGACGAACGCTCGTATTGCAAATGTCGAGAGCATGCGTGTCTTTTAGCTCGAAGAGCTCCTCTTCCTGTCGGTCGGATCGATTAGAGGCACAAATAAAGGAGTCTATCCCGTGTCTTCTTCTCACGGCTCGTATAATATTGATAGATGAGCCGTAGCCTCCTCAGTGCCACGAAAAAGGGGGATCTAACGTTCGAATTTATCAAAATCATTTTGATACCTACTCCGCGCAGCATGACGTCACACGTCTCAGCGGTATTCCGGCTGATCCGTCATTAAGAAATTTGCATACGCCAATCAGTCAGTGGCGGAAGGATTAGAACAGGCCTGCCTTTTTTTTTTTCTTCTTCTTCGAAAAAAGGATATTTGCATATTTCCTCTCCTCGCGCAGCCTTTTTTCGACACGCGGTGTCGAGCGGGTAAATGAATACGAAATCCTTTTCAACGGAACGCAAATATTTTTTTCATTGACGCTTTCATCACGCTTGATATTTTTTTCTTACGTTTGTTAACCCTGCGCGTGAGGATTGACATACGCTGGACAGAGTATGATAGAGAGAGGGAGAGAGAACACTTCGGGGAAGTCGTGCTCTCGTAACATTTGTCGCGCGGTTCGAGGAATATTAAAGTTCCGATCTACTCTAGCGCACGTTTCGCGAGAAGGGACTTTCGTGATCACCTACGGTGCTCTTCTTCCCATGTAATCGCGATGTCACGTCGTCGGATGAGGCACGAGGAGTACGGCCAAGGCAAAAATATTCACGCGAACGAACTGTTAGGTACGAATGGCGTGGAAAGAAGCTGGCCTCAAACTGCCAGTTCGCTTTTGCCCTTGTTATTAAACGTCAGGTCTCATAGCCGTGGAAAGCGGCGAGTTGTCACGAGTTGAGCGATGATACGCATTTCCCTTTAGCGTAAAAAGCTTCCGAAAACAGCTCTTTCCGTTTCGTTTCTTCTCTCTTTTTCCCTAGGCATTTGATTCTAATGTACCTTTTCCGTATCTTCGCGATCGTTGGACGAAAGCAACGCGAGATGACGGAATGACACACGATTATAAAATTTCATTTTCTTTAGAGCTGCTTGAAGAATATCGCGAAGAATCACTTACTTTTATCTTGTTTCACGATACAATTCAAGTCACCGTCGATCCGCATGTGCTTTTAATCTAAAAAAAGGGAATGCAACGAGCTGGAATCTCATTGGACCGCTCTCTGGAGACATTTATCTTGCAATTGAAATTCATTTGGATCCGTCGAAAATTTTCGAAGACGGTTGTACACGAATTGTGCTGTGGATGTAATCGAATTGTAAACACAGGACAAAACGAGCAATTGGCGCGGCATCCGCTGGTACCGGCCCTCGTTGTGTCTCGACGTTCCATAAATATTTACGCGATTTCATTCATTCGTGCCGCGTCGAGGAGGAAGCCGCGTGTGAATGCACTCGGTTCTCGTGGTGCATCGATGCGCCGCGCGGCAGACCCACGCGACGGGAAGTAACGTCGTCTTTCGCCGGGGGGGAAAAACGGGGAGAAATAGGCTGGCACGCATTCGAGTCACGAAAACCGGCTGTGCTCGCTCGTCGACCAACGCGCCTCTGTCTCACGGTGAATGGGTGTTGTTAACGCGTCACGATCGCTCGATACTCCGGTCACTTCGAGGCGAAAGAGTTTTAATAGTTTGTAGCTGAACAAGCCTGCAGTTGTACGCTTTATCCTTGTGCAAACGATCCCCAAGACTTGCTCCGATATTTTCTAAAAATCTCAAGGTGCGATTTCGCTCTCCAACCTTCTACGTCTCAATGACACAGAAATTTTACCTTGCCAAATTTTCGACTTCGAGTCCAAGTTTGCTCCGCTTGCCTCTGCAAATTGGCTTTGCTATTCGTTTTTGGAGCCGACGTTCGCGCGGGGCGACGGAAAGACAGGAAGCTCGTTTAAAGGAGTTCGCAAGCTCGACAGCCGGACGGTTGCGCCACGTGACGATCGCCGTGAGCTACGCCGTAAGATATTCACGGATAGATCAACTGCACGAGCACGCCGTCATTATTTCTGCTGACCTCTGCGCCTGAACGCGATCCTTTCTGCATGAGAAAAGTACGTAATTTACGGGTCTCGCGTTTCTCGAGCCACTACGGGGGATTTACTGCGTTGGATGCCCGGGGTCATTCCTGCCACCAACGCACGCCCTGGTACCCTCTTTCTGATTTTCAACGAGCCTTTGAAACCGAGAGTCCTTTCCAACCAGCCGTTCCACGCTTCAGAGAAGGGAAGAGAGGAGAGGAGAGGATGTAGAAAGATGATTACGCGACGGCCTGCTAAGCCGTGTCACGTTCTCGCGGATTATCGCTGTGGGAGATTATCACCTGTGTCAGGGGAATTATCCGGCACGAATTATCGATGACTCTCGGACTCAAACGAGTGGTTGGCTCTCTCATTCTCTCTTGGCCAGCTGGCTTTCTCCTTCGTACGCGCTGGCATTAGCAAATTGATCGTTACTCGCCAGCCAGCGCTGCCATTTCGATCAACCTTTCGGTCGTGAAGTCGCGCTACCGAACGTGCCTCGTAGATCGCTTTATTTGCGAGGGTTTCCTATAAAGGAAGATTGTGTAGAGGTCAAAGCGAGAAATTATTGGAATTAACAAAGAGAACTGGTCAAACTACGATTGTCAAACATAACGACCCTCTAATAATTTGAACGTTTTAAGTTCCAAGTGCCAATCTCAAACGAATCAAATCCATTAGATCTGACTCTTGACTGTTTCTCCGATCAAAGCCAAGTGGAGTTTTGAGACCGACCGAAAATCATACCGCGTAATCACTCGCGAGGATCACCGGGTTTGAGAAGCATAACGCGGGAATGCTGTATAGCGGTGCGTTCGTCTGGAAAGGGTTTGAGGCGGCGCGGCGGTATCCTGCAGGGCCCCGTGGAACTGTCCCCACCACTGTAGCTTCTTTTCGCTGGCGAGCGGTAAAAGACGAGGAGAAAAAGGCGGCGGAAAGAGAGGGGGGAGAGAGAGAGCGAGCAAAGGGGAAGAGGAAGGGTGACGGGGCCCTCTGAGCCGGCAGGTGGCCTCGTCTCACAGGCCCCCATCCACGAGAGGCTCTGGCGAGGATGAGAATCTCGAATCTCGACGGACACGCGCGCGCCACGAGATGGAAACGTAGATTACGCGGCCGTTCTCCTCCCTCTCTTTCTCTCCGTTCTCTTCCTCGTTGCGTTCTCGTCCTCGTCTCCGTCATCGTCCTCTCTCGATCTCGTTGAGGGCCCCGGTTGCCTCGAACCGGGATACTCTTCTCCTCTTTCGGTGTGCTCTTGCATCGTCCCTCTCTTCCATCAAGTAACCGCGGCCCCCAGCCCCCTCCTATGTTTGCTTCTGTTAATCTTAGTCCGCGTATCTTCTCGGTTTACAAGCGAGGTGGACCCGTGGAGCACGGAGGACTTTATTTATTAAGACTTGCATTACAAATTGGGAGGAGTAAGAAGATATCATTGAAAAAATGTCAGTATTCGTATACCGCGTGCCAGTCGGAACGACGGTGATAAAATCGTCAGTTTTTCTCGTTTTTTGGAGAGACGTACACATATGCGGCTCTTCTTGTTCCTGTTTCAGGAACCTGCTCGTCCTTTTTTCACTCTGCCTTTCTCTCTCTCTCTCTCTCTCTCTCGACTCTTGTCTGCTTCTTCCGCGCGTTTCGTGCCTCTCTCCGTTTTTTCTTCTTCCTGTTTCTCGCTTACTTAGATGGTCGTGGACGATGTTCCGCGGTATGCTAAATTCCGACTCGCGTGCGCGAGACACCGGTCCGCGCAACCTGTTACCACGATTATTTATTAAGCTCGAGTGGTTACGCGTCACGCGTAGGAAGGCCTCGTTATTTTTTCATTACGTCTCCATCGAGAAAAAAACCATGAGAACGTTGCGGCTGTGCTTCTCGAGGAAGAGGAGATCTCGCGATCGTATGGTTCCGAACTTGTTGGCAAGAAACTTGAGGAGTGGTGACTATTCTTAGATGTGAACGTGCATTTGTTAACGTGTCATTGACTACTTTCTTCACCAGCGAATCGTAATACAACTTTCGTTCTAAGAATTTTGAATTTGCGGTAGATGCGAAGATATTTGGTCTTATAAATTTACCAGATTTATTAGTACAATTTTTTAAATATTCAATCGTTATCAGTCGACTGTGCAACGAATCACGTACACGCAAGCAAGCACGTATTTAGGTATATAATCACGGATATCTCTCCCGGGTGGAAATGACTATAATTCACATTCGCGAGATCTCTGGCAAGATCTCGGGTAAAGTTCACACTCCGGAGAGCGGAGCGCAACCACGCAATAAATCAAGGCGGCGGCTCAAGACGCCAACAGGCGGCTCAACAAATAATAATAGCAGCGAGCGTGCTCGCGCGAGATGGAGCGTGTCACGGAGCCCCTTATTTTTCAGCCGGAGTTTGTCAAATTCTCCTGTTAGTCGCGGCGGCGCGACGTGACACGCTTGAAAAAAGAAAAAAAGAAGAAAACGGCCACTCGGGGCGGCGATCCGTGTCTACAATTCGTGCTCGAGTTCACCGCCGATCGTATATCTCGCGTTTTCGTGGGGGACTATGGCGAATAATGACTTTGCGCGCGCGCGCGCATTCCAGCCGATCGTGTAACCATAATTTCGCGACTGTAAATCACGACAGGTGTCTACGTCTTTAGAGAGCTGTAATTCGAGCCGGGAGCTGTTCTTCCGCGACTTCTCCCCCTCCTTCCCTTTTTTTTCCCTCCCGAAATGTGCACACGAATGTAACGTCGGATCAAGGATTCGTATTTTGGGTAAAATTTGTAGAATCGTGCCTCGTTGAAACGAAGGTGATGTTTCGACGTACAGAGTTGAGAACACTGTTAAGAAATTTCAACATAATTTCATTCTTGTCATTTTTCTTTCGATTGTGTCTGAATTCCCAAAGACCTAACGCCAGTGTTTCTCGGTGTTTCCGCGGTTTTATTGCATCGATCAACGTGTTTCTCGCTGTGGAATTCGTTCGAGGAGAATAATCCTCGTGGGACTTGCCATCGAGCTCGTAAGGTTGGCTACTTTTTACGGAAACGTGGTAGGAACTTGACATTCTCTTTCTGTAGTTGCTGCTTTGTCAGCCATCACGTCAGTCATCCACAAACGCATTGTACGCCCCCTGATAACGTTTCCCGTGCAGAATGTTTCACTCTCGAACCCTACAGCCGATTCCAACGTGTCTGTCATATTTACGATTGTACGAAAAGTACGTTGACTCGCATAAAGTTGTACGAAGGACCATAAACCGTTATGGCGTTGCGCAGGACTGGACAGTAAAGGGGCGACGCGTTGGTCACTCGGAACGTTTAATTGCTATCCTGGAATCTCAGTGACTTTATCGATCCTAAACGATCTCCGGAATTTTCGTAATGGTACGCGACGACCGTGAAAAAATTGTGGTCGTTTTTGCATAAAATTGCAAGAGGCATTCGTTGTCCGTCGTCGATTGTCACGGGAAAATAATTACGTCTTGATTAATAAAATTATAATATATATCTGCAATGGTATATAACGTGATAATCTATAAAATTAGGGATTGCGCTTGAGAGGAGATCCTTCCTTTTAGAATTTCAGATCCAGAAATTCAATCTTCCTTACTTTCCAAGTATTTCGCGCTTAGATCAGAGAGATCCCTCGTGAGAAAGGAAACGAAGTGGAAATCGGTCGAACGATCGATCGTCGAAAGTTGAGGGGGGAGGAGGGCTTCCTCCGCGCCTCCAGTTAAATATATAAACGTTTGTTGTAGGATAATATGCATTTCCGTCGTTGACGGCGGCAACGATACCTATTATTGCCAATTGGATAAAGGGTCGACGCTTGGGTCAGCCTGACGAGACAGCGTCTAGACGTGGCTGACATCTACAATTTCGCTCGCTCTTTCACGACGTTGTCGCGCCGTTTAAGAACGATACGTTCCTACGTGACAAGCCACGTTCGTACCGTACGATATGTTTATTTCGGACTGGATTTGCCGGAGGATATCGCGTCACTCTCGTGAGAAAGAGCGAAGATTGATACGAGCGATCGCGATCTCGCTCGATGAAGTCATGGAGCCGAAGATGAAACATAAAGAGTGCCACTAGAACTCTCGAGCTGTTTGTCGAGCGCGATTCTTTTTATTACATTCGGCGAGAACTGTCACATTGAAATTTCATTTCATTTAACCCATTGCGCTGGCAACTGGTTTGCGGACCACAATATACAATAATTTGTCGCTTTCCTTTTCTTTCGAACTCGTCGGTACGATATCACTGGATAGAAATTACTAAGAAGTAATAAACTTCTTCGTAATCATTCGTTTTGTCTGGCTCACATTTAAATATACTTAAAACTGAGAAAACGTTGCAATTTGGGAGCATATGGGGTACGCGTTGATCGATGAATTTCGGCTCCTTTCGACTTTCAATCGAAGACCGAAGATCGACTCTTTAACGATGGAGCGAGGATGATCTCAATTAAACGGGTTTATCCAAATCGACGGTGGGGGGACCGGTGTACCGAGGGACAACGGCCTGTCTGAATAAGAAATCAGAATGCAGAGTAATCACTTGACGGTGTCGTGAGAAAGGACACATGTCCAGAAGGACTTATGAATATCCTCTGAAAGTTCTTTCGAAAGGGGTGTGAATGCCCTTTTGATAATCGTTCCCAACCACCTGAGCTGAGTTGCAAGGGTTGCTGTCTCTCGTTTCTCGTTACGTAACGCGTTGCATTATGCGATTAAAAGAAGCCCCGTGGGCCTTGTATCGTCGAAGTCAAGGGCTATAACGAACTTGACCAGAGAATTGAGATTTAAATCTCCCGATATTCGATTTATAGATTGAAGAAACTACGGTGGAAGAAATTATAGTTGCCCGAAATGCAAATGGTGGATTGTCAAATTTTTTCGTTGGTCGTGTTCCTCGTTAACTTTTCATCGATCAACTCGCTCCAAACCTGATTAGGCTTGACAGTGGAATAATACTAGACGCGTAGAAGACGACAATAGGCGTAACTTGCAAAAAGCAGAGTGTCTCGAATGTTGGTGAGCGTAGTTAGCGACTATCGTCCGTAGAAGACACGGTAGGAGGGTTGGAAAAGAAGCGGCGCGGCGCGGCGCGGCGTGGCTTGAATTGATGAGCAAAAACCAACGAAATCATGAGCGATTGCTCGGGCCGGAGCGGCAACACGCATCTCTCTCTCCGCTCCTTTCGCCGCTGTTGGCTGCAAAAGCAATTTTTTCTCGGTGTCGTCGACGCCGCCAGTCGTTAGCTGCTTTTTCCAAACTAATCTCGAGGGATATCCCTTCCAGTCCAACCGGGCCGCTGTATTATAATGAGGTGTGGATTGTAAATGAAGCTTAATGACGCCGACGTCGCAAGGTCATTTTTCAGCGTTTCGTCGTAAAGGAACGGGAGATTCTGTCTCCGACAAAATGAACTTCGCTATCGCAGGTTAACATGCCGGATAGGTTTATTTGTTTAGCGTTCTATTTCCTTTCATTTCGTATTTAGTCGTAAGTACAGAGTATTTGGAAAATTTGCGAAAATATTTCGAAAAATAATCTTTGCACGTGGAATTCTTCAGCTTCGTCCCTCTGTCGTACATTTTCGCCGTTGATGCTCGAAAGCGTGAAGAGTAAAAATTTACGACGACGAAGAAGATGAGGTTTTCACGAGTGTTCACTTTTGACTTGGCAGGGAATGCGTGGTCAATGTATTCGCGTCCGTTACACTTGTCAAAAAAAGACAAAAAAGGATAATAGCTAAGAGCAGCCAGCTGGTTCAATTGGGGTTGAAATTATTTGAATATACGAATCATTTATCAAACGTGAAATTACCTGAACGGAACTCGTTCTTCGAGTGGGGTAATCTTCTTTCACGGAGCACGTGACAATTCTTTGCGACGAAACGTGTTTGTAAAATACGTGCCTCGCTTGAAACAAGAATCTCAGTCTCGGCTTGAATATTTTAACATTCAGATTTTCTACATATCTCTTTTCAGTTTAACTTAAACATACCCTGTCGAAACGTGTTCTCGATCCTTCCTTTTCCAGCTAGTAGTTATTAATGGGTGATATAATTTCAAAGTTAACCAAACGTCACAGCCAACCAATCGCACGTGTTCAACATGTTCATTCGAACGTAATCGACCGTCGAACGAAACGAAGGCTGTTTGAAAACCAAAGCAAACGCATTTCACGATCGTTGATTCACTTCCCGTTGACAGAGGAATCAAGTACAATCAGAGTACATTTCACCGAATAATCGTTCAACCCCTCGAATTGTGTACCGAATCCGTTACACTTGCTGTTGGTGGTAACACAATGAAGGAAAAAGAGGAGAAGAAAAAAGAAAGAAGGAAAGAAAGAAAGAAAGAAAGAAAGAAAGACAAGTCCCCCCCTAGTTGTCAGTCTGTACGCCACTTGGGGCGAAATGAGATAGGGGAGCTCGCTTCCGGACCAGTTTTCGAATCGCCTTGTTATGAAGTGTCGCCACTTAAGTATCGCATTTGTATACGAATTGCTCGCTTGCGGTTCTGGCCTGGGACCCTCTCCCTCCTCTTTCATGCTCCAGCTACATTATATCGTCGTTTAACTTGACGTGGCGCGAGAAGGGGAGGATCGCGATTGAACGTCATTTTTAACCAGAAACGGAAGCAAGGGACAGGGATCGAATCGATTCGTATTTTTCGGCGTTCGTATAAACAAGAACGACTCCGATCGTTCAGAATCGAGCAGAATCGAGCACAATTTGGATTTCAATCGGTTGCACCGATCGTTGTGGTCGGGTAAATCTGAGATGAGACGTCTGTGACTCGACGTAAATATTTGGAATATATAAATTATTATATATATATAATTAAATTATACTTAGTTGCAATAAAATAATTTTTATTTCTTTTTTTAGTTTTTATGATATATTTCTACCTCTTGTCTGTGCAATATATATATATATATATATATATATATACTAAATTATTACTAAAAAAAGAAATAAAAATTATTTTATTGCAAATAAGTGTAATTTAATTAATCTATAAATATATCAGAGTACACCATAGAGTAAATTCTTTAGGTACATGGTTTGTTGTATATATATATAAATAAGAATTGCGATATTTTTAATCGTGCAACAATAATAATGGAATCCAACCGCATCGATCATTCGCAGACGAGACGAAACGAAATTTGTTCTCGACTTCGATCGCAAGACGGCGTATCCACGGTGCAGTTGTACCGAATGATGTTGTCCCGGCGAATTCCGTAATATCAGAGGAGCCTGGGAAATATTTCTTCGTTCGGGCAGAGTCTGGTTCCTCGACTCTAAAGGAGCCAGATTCGGTTTTTGCGCAGACTCGTCGCGGACTCATCGATTTACAATGAGCGATCGTCCGCTTTGCTGGAACGAAACCGTTCGTAAAAACTAGTATTGGATTAACGCGTACACGGAGACCCTGGGTTTTTCGGTAAACCGGTCGACTCGCGAAGAAGAGATTGAAGTTTATGAAGATGTTCCGGTCTTGTAGACACATGTCAGTCTCTGTCGATTCTTGCGTTTTGTCTTCTCTGTTTCTTCCTCTTCGTAGAATTTCGGACAGTTTCTCTCGTCGATGTTTAATAATCTTCACAACTCGGATCTTCACTGTTTCTTTCTTCCGAAGAATTCAGATTCTAGGCAGGACTTTCGTAGCTAAAATACAAAAACACGCGAGAAAGAATCAAATTCACACAGGGAGATAAACGAATGTGTAGCCACCGAGGAGCACTAATTTCCACTTGTCGGTTTCTCTCTGGAATACACGGGAGTGAGGTACAAAGCTGATTGACTTGGAGGGACGTGGCTCCTCTTGGGGCGTTAAGGTCTTCATCACGAGCCGGTATCGAATCGTTTCCGTATCGATACCGACAGGTTATATGCCGTTGGACGGTCTAAGTGGGAAAATAAACGAACGTTACATCTCGTTAGCCAGAGAGCAGCGTGGCTTTTATCTCGGGCGTGGATGCACGTTGCGTTATACCGTGAAATGGAATCTCGTAGATGGAGAGGATGTTGAGTTTCAGTCCTCTGCTCCCTCCCGTGGCCTCCTGGCCGCCGTCCATGGCCGTGATAAGTGGCTGCCGTTTGCACCGTGGGCGCCAGAACAGTTCGTCTTCCTTTTTACCGAAACTTCATTTGTACAAGTCATTAAGGACCTACCGGGGGTAGAGGAGATCGAACATGGCTCTCGGGAACTCGGCTCGTTTTTTATTTTCTTCCCTTTTGGCCGCGTTGATCTAAAGGAGGGGGGACCCCGTGGGAGGCGAACGGTGCGCTTTTGATTTAGAAAGGATGAAATTCTTGCGCCCGGCATTATGAGGTACCGGTGTAGGAACGTGATGCGTTAAATTGGATGTGTAAGGAGTGGGTTTAAGGGGCGAGGGGAGGGGGATAAAATGTTGATTGGTTTTGGATTAGGGGAGAAGTATCGTGGAAGCGACGTAGACGAAACTAGTAGTCGCAGTTTTGGGGATAAATTTATATTTAAATATTCGATTCAACTACAGGTCTAAAATTCTCTCACGATTTAAAATATTTGCTCTGTTTGGAATAACTGTAAATCATATGTATAATATGTGGATAACATATATGGATGGTTGCGCGACATCTATTATGGGCCGCATTAATCTTTGTCTTATAAAATAAAGCCTAATACCAAATTAACAACACGCTCCTCGACAAAATCCTCGAATCGCACTTCTCAATCGTGCTTGTTGTACCGACGGTTATTTTATCGGTGTTGTGCAAAGAGAGTCGTATAAACAACGAAAGCTCTCGACGTGCGTTATCGCGCAGTGGGACTGCGAATGCATCTATCGGATTGTCGAGGGAGACAGGCGCATGTACGTACGTGTGTGTGTATCTTGGCGGGAATCTTCAGTCGGAGAATTCCGAATAATTTGCCTCGCTCGTTGCGAGGGATTTAGGCCGCATGATGCCGAGGCGGCTGGTCGGTTGGCTGGACCGAGGGAGAGACTCACGTTTGCCGGGATAAAACCGCGGCACGCCACCGTGCCTGAGGATTCCGCGCGTTCGTCAGACGGCAATTATTTTACGCGCGCGCGTCACGACCGATTAGGACAACGAGACTAATCGACGTCCTTAAGCGGCGAGCCTGCGAATTCCTCGTGCCGAAGACCGGACAACCGGTGCCGCATGACCGTGTGAGAAAGAAGTGAGCCGATGGTTGAAGGGTAAATTGTGATAAATATCGCGGAATCGGGGAGGTTTTGTCGACGGATTGTTCTCCAAGGTGGATATTTCGGTTGGAGGAGAACGCGAAATTGACGAGAGGAATTTCAGCTGGATTTTGGTCGAAATTTGGGTGTATCTGTAAAGTTCGTATAAAAACGTATGTATCTGTTCGTATAAAAGTTCGTATAAAAAAGTACGTATCTGTAAAGCGACGTATAAAAACGATGTATAAAAATTTACAATTTCTGGCCGATGATTACGATTCTGCGAGAGATTTAAATTTCGCAACGAACGATCTAGATAGTTGGTAATTGTTGTCAAACGAGCCACAACGACGATTAAAGAGCGACGGTATCCGGCCATTACTCTCTCTCGTGTTTCTGGAATACTTTCTACGGGCGATTGCATCGCGAGCATTCGTCTCTCGACGATGCGGTTTCATCAATTAGAAAGAGAGAAAGACACGCCGCGTTGGGATTTTTATCAGGATCCGCTTCTGCCCCAAAAATTCCAGCGAGATTCGCCGAGTTTTTGGTTCCGAGCCGATTAGACCCGAAGATACGAGGCAAACCCGAAACAAAACAAACAAATAAGAAGAAGCGTGGCCGGCTACCTACTATTCTCTACGTTCGCCACGAATCTTCTTGGTGTTCTGTTACCGGTTGTCGTGCCGGGGCAGGTGCACGCCACCGTGGAATTACTCCAATGTGACAAATATGCCAAACATCTTCGCTTAGGGGAGTAGAGAGAATAGAATTTTTTATTCCTCCTCTTTTCTCGCCGCTCTCGCAGAAATCGAGCCATTGTTTTCGCCAGCATGTTCAGCTTCTTTCTTTCTTTCGTCGTTTCGGACGTTTTTCTCTGTTCTCGGAAAGTACTGCTGAAGAGAAGCCGCAGTTAAATATTTCGCGGTTCTCGTATCTATCGTAACTTTTGTCTGCTATACTAAATTTTCTCCCCTCTCGTCGATTGGAATTTCAATTGATTTTTATTAGACGGTCTCGACGCGAGGTCTCTTGTGTCTGAAGGCATTGTACGACGGCGCAGCAAACGACGATTTTAGCAGAGTCACATAGCCTTTGTATCGTCACGAAATTCAAAGTTGAGTGCACTCGAATTTTTCAGTGAAGTCGAGAAGGCGTTTCGGTTCCTCCCATTGTCGCACTTTCAAATTGCCCGCCGCTACAAAAGACATTATGCTTCTTCACTCTCCCTTATGCGTCTCTCTCAGCCAGTGGTTCTCCTTTCGCGCTCTTGCTGCGACGATTCATTCAGCCACGGCGTTTGAAATTTGTTTCGGTAAAATTCGTAAATATTCAAAGATGAGATGTCAATTAAGCTGTGATAATGAGCATGAAAGCGAACTGCATCATCTGGAAGTCTGTCCGTTTGAAACTTAGGTTGCTTGGTTTTCGTTTTGCCAGAAGATTGAGAATCCTTCGGTCCGGGACAGACCAAGAGTTCTAAACGAAAAGTCATTCAGGATAAGATTCGCTCCCGGTTTTCGAGTTCGTCGTTGCTCGAACATCATCTTTGACGAATAGGCCATCTGCAGCCATCCATTTCCTCGCGTTGTCGTTGCAACCAACAAAACTCTCGTCCATAACGGGGATATTGTACGACGATTCGAGGCGAATCGACTCCCATCGTTCTTTTATTAGCTAAGTAATTGTCGAGCCTAGTAGTCCCGAGGATTGGTCCCTCTCTTATTTTGCGGCTTCTTTCAGAAATAGGCAAAGGCTATTGCTGTTTTCATTGACGTCTTTCGAATACCTTATTGGGAAGTCGAAGTTTCCTCTTCTAAAGGCACTTCTCACGACCTTGTATACCTACTATATACTTTGGACTTCATTGAGAAAATGGACCATACAGACCAGAACTATGATCTTCCGGCGAAACGGTAGAAAAAAAAGGTCGTGGAGATTTTTAAAAGTTTTAGAAAATGTGGTTTTCCTCGTACTTTGGAGTTCCGAATCGTTGACACTTGAACCTTTTAAATTTTCAAAGAAATTTACTTTCCACCTCTGGAAAAAGTTGATTTAAATCTTGTTTCCTGTTGTGTTTTTTCCTCGCTTTCATTTTCGCAATTATCTTCCATTCGTAAACTTATTTTGTCTCAAAGTCGTTTAACGTTAAAAAGAAAAAAAAAAAAATTGCATCTGCATCTGACCGTGTATAATTGTTTCATCGGTCCGCAACTGCCGCGTGTCTTTTTCTCGGTCGATTGAAAGGGAAACGCGAAATTCATTCAAGATTCTCTGGGTATTGCCGTCAATGGACCGATACGAAGGACATTTTTGACGAGCAAGCGGACCAGCGGACTTCGCAGTGGCAGTTCATTCATTGGTTTCTAAAGATTTGACGCGTCCCTTTGGAACTGCCTTGCGAATTTTTTGAGGATCGGACAATAAATTTTCTCGACGCGGAGGCCAAGGCAATGGAAGCAACGTTTCCGTGGGAAACGAAATTTTTCGTTGAGTTGCGGAGTTTCCACAACTTGTGTGTTTTGTTCGAATTGAATTCTATTTTTTTTTTTTTTTTTTTTGCCAATGAAACGCAGCGTATAAAAAGCGCCTGTCTGGGACTGGCAATTTGACGCGTCGAGCGTTCACCACCTACCAAATTAACAATTAAAAAGGTACGGACGCTTCCGTAACTCTGTCTGCGTGCCTCGCAGAGCTGCAAAAGGCATGCATATATTAAATTTCCGTGTTTAGCATATTCAATCACTCGAAGACCAGACATCGGGCGAGTATCTCTCAGCGCGGCGATACCCGCTAATTTTGCTGTTCTCGCGTCGAAAAGCGCTCGTTACGCTACGCCTCGTCCTCTTCTCCTCGCGTGATCTTTCTCTCCGCACTGACAGCCAGTGTACAACGTCCGTCGGTGCAACGAAATTAAAAAAAAGGAAAAAAAAAAAAAGAAAAAAAGAAATAAAAGTCCAATAGACTGGCACGCTCGATACACCAGCTGCCTCATCTCGGCCGTGGCCTGGACGTATTTTCTCGCTTCTCGAGAAGGCACGTGGGTGGCGGTGTGGCACTTTGCCGGTTTTATGAGGCCCTTAAGAATCGTCCCAGAAGGCTTCCCTCTCTTCCTCCCTCTCCCTCGACCGTTCGTTCGCTCTTGGTCTCGTTGTCCACGCGTGTATCCCCCTTAGACCCGCGCGCGCGCGCGCGCAACTTTTTGTAAAGTCGCCATTACTCGACAAAGTCCTTTGCCCGTTTCGAGCCCTTGATGGATGCCCATTGCGTGGGCACCGTCGCGTCGCGTCGCGTCCAATGGGCTGGCGACCGAGTCCGCACTCGGGTCGGCTCCTCTCTCCACGAAAAGACACGCGTCCAGCTTTGTAAATCGTCCTGCTGCCACGCTCGCCGGCCGGTCAGTTGGCCAGGCTGCCGGTGCTGAATTTACGAAAGGGAAAACGCAACAATAAGTTTGGTACTTTGTTCGCGAGCCAATCTCGTCAAACCCCTTCCTCTTCTTCTTCTTCATCTTTTTCTTCTTCTGTTTCTTCTTCTTCTTCTTCTTCTTTTCCTTCTCCTCGGTACCTCCGCCTCTCTTTTCCCTTCTCTTTTTTACCGCGCTGTATTTTGTTTCTTGCTTCTGGCGGCGCTTCTGGCAGATATACGCACCCCACGGAATCGTACTGTTTGCGAACACCTTTCGGGTTTACGGATTCGATAAAGAATCGACAATAGTATACTTATTATTTTACATTGGTTCCTGGAATTTTCGCTCGTCGGAAGAGTTAAGAGCCGCGTGGAACGAATAAAAAACGTACGGTCGGACGAAAGAACGATACGAGAGTAACGGATTTATTGCAATTTTGGCGACACAATGGCCAAACGTATCGCGTCGTATGTCCCTCTTTCCTGTTTCGTTTTGGCTATGACAATACTGTGTATTTGACGTATCGAATTCATTTGTCTAAATTAACGTTAGCTTATTTCGACCTAAAGAGAGAGAGAGAGAAGCGACGACCATTCCTCATTCAAGTGATTTATGCGTGTTTCGAGGAGCCTGCGAGTTTCCCTCGAAAATCTGAAACGGCGACGGCGTGCTCATTCTCGGTAAATTGAAATGAAACCGAGGCAAACGGGGCGAACGTAACACCCACGAAGGCCTGCTTTCCGTGAAACGATTATATTATTGGGTCGAGAATCGGACGGTTCGGGCGTCGTTACATAGCTATTGGAATCGAATCCTCTGGGTGCCGTAGCGCGAGCCACGGCTGCGTTTGTTCACGTGCGCGCGAATAGTTGTCAGGATGACCAAGCTACACCCACGCGACGATAATAAAGTCACAGCCGATTCGCTCCTGTCGCTTTGCCACGGATAAGGGGTAAAATATGGCCGGGACGACGATCTCTCGGTAGAAATTCGATATTGACCGAGACTTTTTTCCCCATGCCGTGTCTCGGGACGCTCGACGTTCTCTCCGCGGAAGAACATCACGCCGGAAGAGATATTACAGTGTAATATGCAAAGCGTACGCCTCGAGTGGAGTTCTCTTAAGTGATTCCTCAAGTTGGCGATCCGCTCGAGTGCAAAGACGTGTCCCGGCTACGATAAACCAACGTTTTCGAAATAAAAATCGATCCTCGATTTCGTTCTCCACTCTTACGCTTACCCTAACGCGTAAAAACGTACCTTGAAACTAAAGTTGACAAACAGACGACAAATGTACGTATTTTTGTTACAAATTGGCGTTGGGAATTAAAAATTGCCGCGTAAAGGGATAACTTGTACGTTTGAGAGAGTTTACTTACGGTTTAACAGTGGTCAAGGATGATGTTGAGACTAGCTGATGGAACAGAGTGTTTCTTTCTTTCCTAGCACGTCTTTTTATACTTGAAAATCGAAGGGAGCGTGGATGACTAACTACTGGAACTTGCTCTATGACTAACTGTTCGTAGATTTGTTACTAATTCGGTGTTAGCACCGATATTGTCAGGTCTAGTTGGTCGTTCAACAAAAGTAACGATTCGAAGCGCGCGAGTAACTCGCGCCAGCGAGTTTCCAACGGCACGTAGCTATTGCTCGTGATCGCAAGAATCACGTCGATACGCGAAATGTTTTTGCCGTTGTAAAAGTAAAACCCTGACGACTTTCGTTCCACCACGTTGTACCATGTTCTTGGTTGGTCGGCAATTTGCTTGCAGAAAAAAGCAGTTGCAAGCACGGGCGACCTATCACGAGTGAGTGAGAGACGAGCGTCCTGCAGGAAGCAGGAATATTCTACGAAATATCCAGAGGGCTAATCGCGAGCAAATCGTCGACGTTCTTCCACAGAAAATCTCTTCGAAACCTATCGATGAACGTGATAATGTAATATGACAGCACGAACTACTTTTGAGTAGATTCAAAGTTTAAGAAGGATTTCGTACGTCAAAAAAAAAAGGCAGAGAGGAAATGGCGTCGGGAAAGAGGAGAAGGAAAGAGTTGGATCTAAAATAGAGGACGAAAGAAGGTCGGAGAAGACTATGCACTCCTGCAAACAAATGGCCGGCAATTACCTGCAATTTGCCATATACACCGGCGTGGCGCAGCGCCGTGGCCTCCCCTTCGCGTTCGCAGCCGACAATAGCGCGGCCGTTCCTCGTTTTCGTAGCTGTTTTCGGTGTGTGGAGCTTCACTACTCCACCCCCGGGGCCATACATCGATCGCCGGGTAATTGTCAGCGCTCAGCGCCCCGAACGCAGGTGTAGCACCGGGCGAATGTAACGGCGAATGGCCGCAGGCCGCCACATAAGTGCGTTAATTTATATATTTCGACCAGCGGGCATTGCGAGGGAAAAGTGGCAAATCGAGGCTGCTGGGGCGAACCGCGCGAAATATCCGTATGGGAGTCGATGGTGGTTCCTTCCTTTAACCTCTTGCGCTGGCATGATACACGTCGAGAATTTTTTGTCCCAAATTGCAACATTTTCTCAGTTTCAAGTATATTTAAATGTAATTCAGGTGAAACAAAAGAGAAGTTGATTGCTTCTTAATAATTTCTATCCAGTGATCTAATACCGACGAGCTCAAAAGAAAAAGAAAGCGACAAATTATTGTATACGGTTCGGTCACTCGTTATGGTCCGCGAACCAGTTGTTAGCGCAAGTAAGTATACGAGATGGTATACCTACGAGGTAGAAGAGCAGTAGCACATGAGAGAAGCAGTAGTGAATCGACGCTTGCGGAGAGTTAATCGTAAGAATTGTACGAATAGCTGGACGAAACCTAATCGATACCAGGTAACAGCTATCGATTACGCAAGCCGGCGAACGTACATTTTTGTCACGTTAGAGAATGTCTCGGTGCCTAGCCCTCCACCAGCTCTCGTTTCAAGCCCCGAGATTCCCTCGTTTTTTTGCAGCTCTCGTTGCACTTGCACGTGCGCCACGTGACGAGGGCCGTCACAGCTGCCACATGCAGCTCGTCTCTCGGTTGTCGTTCGGTTTCCCCCCTCGGTTGGTGCGAGGAGCAACGTCTCCCGCTCGCGGAGAATTTTTCGGGTTAAAAAGAAAGACGAGGAAAGGGGTGATGAAAGGATGCGACTCGCCGCTTACCGCTTCGACACGACGAGGAAGTGTCTCGTGTGTCCCGATTGCTCGCTTCTTTCTCCGCTTCTCTGCTAGTCCCGATGGACACTCGATATTCCGAGCGTGTATCGCGTGTGCCGCTTATAGGGGATCGTGGCTAATGGCCCGTAGATTACTGCGTGTTGCACGCAACTTCTATGCACCGGGGTGACAGGTAAGGCCGTCGAGACACCCGATACGCTCAACGACAGCCTGATAACCGTACCGCATAATCCATTACACGTGGAAAGAGTCCGAGGAATTAACCCATTAAGCGACCCGCTTTCCACCCTATCTTTTTTCAGTCGGGCCACACCGATTTAGGCTTAGCTCTCCGTAACTAAACGGACACGAGTTATCGGTAATCAGCCGGCAATACTTTAGTCACGTAGCATCGAAATTTGCATATCGCTATATGCCGGATAAATTCGATAGATTGGACATTTTTCTTTTCATCGTCAAAGCACGTTCAGAGTAAGAGTAAATAGAGTAAGAGTAAAATGGTCCTTTCGATGGTCAAATCTTATTTATTTTTAGCCCTCGCTCGATACCATTTTCTGTTGAAACTACGCGATTAGGCGCTTTTAAAGTTTCCTCGAGTAATTTACCACGGTACACACAGCATGATAAAGGATCAGAGATTAGCCGCAGGGGAAACGAGAGTGTAATGACAATAGCAAATACATAGGCACGTGTAATTATCTATCGACAGATTTGCACTTTCTACTTCCTGAATGTTTGCTCGCTGCCAGGTGTTCATTGTATTCTGTTTCCCTGAATAAAGGTTCCCACGGCAACTGGACGAACGATTGTTGCGTTTGCGACACTTTCCATCCGGATTATCCCTCGCGATTAGATTGCGAAGTATCGAGAATCCGTCGGTTTTCCTCGACTCTTTGAAAATATTTGCTGGCAAATATCGACGATGCCGAAGAACAGAGAGAGAGAGAGAGAGAGAGAGAGAGAGAGAGAGAGAGAGAGAGAGAGAGAGAGAGAAAGGAATCTGAGGGAACGAACACTGGCGTGGAGATTTATCGCGGTTGAAATGCTCGGACGCGATAAGGAAAGCAACTGAAATTGATTATTTCAATATACGTCGATTTAACGCTTTGATTAATCGAGTTTGCTTTCGGGGGAAGGGTTATGAAAATATTCTTCCTTCTTTCCTTTTCCTTTTGCTTTGCTAATTGCTCGAAGCTGCGCCATTTCCCTTCTACGCTCAGCCTCTCGAGCTGACAGTGAAAAAGAAGCCGTTTACGGCTAGTTAAAATGCACTCGATCAATGCTCCTCCCTCCCTAACAATAAGTTATACAAACCCACGTTGCCTTCGAGCGATCGAGAAACGAACGAAGAATGAGAAATCGTTCGGCGAATCGAGGAATGAGAAAACGAAATCGACTCTCCGAGAAATTGTGGCCGAGTAATTCCAATTCGTTGAGATTGACACTTACCGACGTTACTTCTTTTTACTTTTATTGTTGCGAGAAATTTCAGAACAACTGTTTGAACGATGTCGGTCCAATTCTAACTCGATCCACCCTCAAATCATCCGAATAAATCACGAAACGTTCGAACGAAATCTCTCCCCCCATTATTCATACGCTTATCAACGAAACTCGCGTGGTTGTATAAATTCAACCGATAAAAAAAATAGCGGCGGAGGGAGTTTATTTGCAAAGCTTATCGGCACGGTGGGAAAAATAGTGGTTCCAACAGGTGCGAAACTCGCAAACGCGACCGTGTCACGAATTCGAACTCGCCTTATCCAAAGTAATTCGCGATTAAACATTTTCTCAGCGGCGGTTTAATTAACGCTCGGCCAATGATATAACGCACGCTGCTCAACGAATTCTCGTCTCAACGTATTCTCGAGCGGAAGAGTCTCGCGGAGAGGATGATGTAGCGCGACGATGCGCCCGAAAGCGATTCTGCCCGCCGGGGGATTTACTTAATTGCAATTAATGAGGAGAGATATTACGGCGCGGGGTCACGTGCCAGTTAACGGTTACTAATACGCCGACGGGATTAACGAGTTATCGCGGCCACATGAACAAGCAATCGAATTCTTTTCGAGACACTTGTGCCCTGCGTTGCATCAGTCAACATCCGCACGGGAGTGCATGGAGGTTTTTGAAAACCGAGTTGGAAACGGATGAATTTCTACTTTCTCTGATTATTACAACTTACGACTGAAACTAGGTATTCTGCGATGAGTTTATTATCGCAACACTGGATCGTAGACGTGTCCAACTGAAATTACGCACGAATGAACTTTGCGAATATCTTGTAGAATCACGTTTATTAACTCCTTGCGCTGACAACTGGTTCGCGGACCATAACAAGTGACCGAACCGTATACAATAATTTGTCGTTTTCTTTTTCTTTTGAACTCGTCGGTGTAATGTCACTGGATGGAAATTATTAAAAGGTAATAAACTTGTCACTTGTTTTGCCTGGGTTACATTTAAATATACTTGAAACTGAGAAAATGTTGCAATTTGGGACAAAAAGTTCTCGACGTGTGTGGCAAGAGGTTAACTATTAGACGTGAAAATTATATAAGATTGAAAGTTACGCCTCTGCCGAAAATTATTTTCTACCGAATCCTTACAGGAACCAAATCTAACGGACAATTAATCGTTTCTAACCTGAGAATTAAACCGCAACGCTGGTTCAATCTAGCCAATCACATTTAAAAGACAAATCGTTTAATTGCTCTGCGGTAGGTCGTCTAGAAACGGTAACTCGAACATAACGAACTTGCGGGTTAGCCAACGTTTTGTCTTGATCTCCTAAACGTTAATCGGAACACAGACTAAACCGAGGTTGTTCAATGTTTAATATTTTCGCGCCGACACTGATGTAACAAGATGGAGGATTTGCGTAGTTTCGCCCGACTGTAGCTCTCCGAGCGTAGAGGCTACCAAGACCAAGATGAAGAGCCCGTGTGGAGGATCGATCCGCGGCCGAGATAAATAATTCCGTGGGTATACTCGGCTGGTTTTCGCGTGGGAGTTGCGGTGGGTGCACGCGCCGCGGATCGTGGACCGACCTGTAGTACGTACACGGCTGCCACGTGTGCCACGGGGTGGCGGCGTGGAGGGAACGGGCGAGGAAACGGGGTGGCCAGGGCTTGGCGCGAGGCGGCTCGTCTGATTGGTTGAATTTATGGGGTCTACTTATCGCGTACTTACCGCGTTGTATATCAACAATGACACCCGCACCCGCGGGCGCTCCCCTGCGCCTCCGATCCTTTTACGCCCCTTTCCAACGAGTCTGGCTGCCTCTCGCACCTTTCCTTCTCTCCCGTCTCTCCCGTCTCTCCCGTCTCTCCCGTCCACCCTCTCCCGGACGTTTACAGCGGGTAAATGGCTGGCCGATATAGAGCCCCCGTCCGCCTCGAAACCTGCGAAGATGGTGGTATGGATAGGTTTCAAGGAGGCTGTTGCACGGAGATTTATAGGAAGACGATAGGAAGTTGTAAAAGGATATTTATAACTAGGCCTTGCTCGACTGCTCATTCGGCCGACCGAGCATTCTCGATGGATGCGAGTCGGCTAGGATCCTCGAAGATACAAACGAGAAAATACAAAATCTGTCGCGAGAAATTGCTCAGGGAAATTTTCAGAGTTTCGAAGAAATATTTTCAGAAGCGCGTGCAATCAAGGGAGAATAGGTCGGAATTTTAATAAACGCTTTAACGCTTTAATATTCGAGATTAATATTACAGAGCACACACAGTGATTGTCTTTTAAATTATTCCCAATGCCGGAGCTTCACCTAGACCTCTCCCAAATTCAAAGAACCAACGTTCACGGACTTTCAATCAGCAGACGCCTCTTCATCCTCAGTCTGTTCGCGTCGCGAGTGGTAGTCCGAGCTACGATCCCTGTAAAACACGACTTCCTGAAGCGTCGAATCCTCGAATTACGTCGACACTCGCTCCACGTGGAAGGAGGGGTACCAGTTGCCGCGCAATAAACCATTTATTAATGAATCGCTGCATACGAGTCGTTGGGAAATGATGTCGAGATGTCGAGACACGCGTCGCAACCGATATCTGACTGGCTCCTGGACATCCTGAACACGGTGGCGTGTGGGATACGCGGCGTCGTGGGCGCCAGGAAGCACCCGTCACGCGTCAGGGTCGTGAATCACGGAAACAGGAAACCTCGCCCCCGTGACTTCAATCGAAATTATCGTGCTCGCGAGGACCCGGAATTCGGCCCCGAGCCCAGAGGCGCCAGAAACCGTCGTCGTTGTCCCCGTGCCTGTTGTAAACCTTTGCTTTTTCACTTCTACGTATAAATCATCTCCCTCGGGACGATAAATCTATCGTGTCGCGGGTATGCGTCATGTCCGACACTTTTCTTTTTCTTTTATGTAGAATAGCATTTTGATCGCGAGCCATCGTTCAAGTTGTAGGAATTTTGGGAATTTTTCGGACTTTTGAGAGAAAGGCAGCGTAGTTGCTCGATTATCTTTTGATACACGTGTCGAGGAAAAGGGATAATGTAGGAGCTATCGTTTCGAATTTCACAAATGCTCGTGCGATATTTTCGGGATCGCAATTTCTTGATTTGCTTCTCGATAATCGCCGCTGTATCTACTGTGGAATATGGTACATTAATTTTCGGGAATCCACGACGGGAGATTTTGACCTAGAAAAGCGTGCAAGCGACGTGTCCGTCGGCAAATGTCAAGAGGTTCGTAATCTAATATTTTTCGATGGGATTGTAACGAAGCACCACTACCGGGTGGTTCTTCGCTTTCCAGGAGCCGGGAACGGTAGGGTCGAACAATGGAAGCAGAAAACTGTAACCAGGTCGAATCGAATTCTGCTAACACGAACTGGCACCTACAGGATGGAACAAGAAAATAATTTAAATTACGATAATTTTAGTTTGTTTTTGGAATGAAAATAAAAACAAGGAAATAAAAGACTTTTCAATTTGAAAGGAAACAGTGAAGAATTTTGTTACGGAGCCGGTCCGGATATTGTTGCATTGTTCTTCTCGAAGGAAACGGCTCGGTAAAGAATGCTCGTTGATCGTATTTTCGGTGGTTCGCTCCCTTTTTCGGAGAGCACCGTCAGGTTTCGAACGTAGGACGATGGGCGGAGGAGGATGAAAAAGTCTGGTCGTTCCGAGCGGGGCCATTTCCTGCACGAAATGCGTTAACATTAGTCACGTCTGGATTTCGTACAACGTTTTACGCTTCAGCTTGCTTGTGTAATCGACTGGTCGAACGCATCGAAAGAAGCTTCGTCTTGCAAAACCGTTGTTCGACATCGACTCGCCAGAGATGATTCATTTCCTTCCACAAAAATATAAATCGCGTTTCCCTCTCGCGCTGTTCTGCCGCTTGCGATATCGCATGCGTTTATATAATAACATCGTTGTGCTCTTTTTTTCAGTCCTTTTGTTGAAACAACGACGGTAGGGTCAGAATTTTTTTTAAAGATCGACGTGCAGCGTTTTCAAATTCTAATTTTAGCCTGCTTTCGTGAAGATCTACTGACAACTTTTCAAATCTCTTGTCATTTCGTCTTTATTAAAAAATGAACAAACCTTTTTTCAAAGTACCTAAAACCCAAGTAAAAACCAATATATATTTTTCCAAATATTTCCGAAACAACTCGTTTTCCGTGGAAATACAGGAGGTTTCGAAAGGGGGGAAAGGGCGGCGGATTCGGATTAATTTAACGGCTTAAAAGGGCATAACGATCGAGAAAGCGATCCGCGTGGCGCGACGCCTGCAGGGTGGTGATCGGGAATGTGCAATTTTAGAAAATATCCCGTTTCAGGGAAGGCAGGGAAATTACAGGGTGAGAAAAGAACGTCCCTAGAACGAAAGGTCCCGGAGAGCTTGGAAGTCGTGACGCCACCGTAAGTGGCAGCTGTCTGTTCGAAAATTCTTCGCCGATAACCTTTTTCTCCCTGGCGCATGGCGTGTCCGTGCGTATCCCTTAGCCCGGAAACTCTGCCCTGATCGATCGGACCGTAATTGTCTGCGTTTAAACACGTGATCAGGCCCGGTGACTAATTTTAAATTGCTCTAATCTTAAACGTTCCAAGGAAACCCCTGTGATTTTGGCGCCGATTGTCGCCCAACTTTATCGTCGCAGACCGATTAAACATTAGCATTTGAAAGAAGTTTGAGCTAACGCGTTGTTGTTATTGGCCTAGCTAAAATCTAGAATCGAATTAAAATTTTTTACATTGTACTAGTAAACTTGTCTGTCTTGGTTCTGTGTTTAGTATTCGTGGTCACGTTTAGTATACTCTGCCCGAAAACCCATATAACCATTGTGTTTTTCTCTCGAATGACTGTAGCGCCGAGTAGTAACGAGCATATGAATGTTTCGTTGCGCCGAGCACGAGACTCGAATCCCATTAGGGAATCTAAACAAACCCCTTGCTACCCTCTGACTATCAGTTGCCACAGTCGATTGCGAACGTCCGCCCGAGACGCAGTCACCCAGGCGCCAAAAGTCTCGTTTTTAAGCTAATCAGCAGATACGTAAGGATGTCTCGTCCACACGTTGATATCCGCTTGCACATCGAGACAGCCACACGAGTGTTTGTTTGTGCTCGATCGATATGCACGCTTGTTTGGAACGATTTGTATAATTTGTACGCTCTTTACAGAATTTTTATTCTTCTAAAAATTTCTAAATTCTTCAATTGTTCCTGAGATTCGTTTGAGATTCGTTTGTTCAACGTATCTCTGTGTTTGATCAACCTGTCAGACTGTTTCCATAATCAATCAGTCCCACGTCGTAGATTTAAACGTCCGTCTCGAAAGAGAGAAGTTAACCAACCTCTGCCAACGTGCCATTAAGCAACGCCGCGACCACATGCAGCGTGGCATTACACGAAACGATCGGGCCGTGGAAGAAAAATTTTCCGAGTTTGCACCTTGCGGTAATTACGGCCGAACGACGAAGGAAAAGGCAGCTTAACTACCGTCGAAGGAAACGCGCAGCCTCCTCACGGAGGAGGTCTACCCTCTGGCCTGTAATCTCCAGCAATTACGAATAGTTTGTGCACCTCCCATTGGACAGAATCTATCTTTCAGAGGAAAAGACACTGCGTGATCCTGATCCTCTCTGCGGCGTGTGCACGCATAGGCCAACTTGTTGCGTCCACTTGTTCTCCATTCGTTGTTCTATCTTAGATCTGCTACGAGGCGAGGCAAGACAATGATAGGCCAGGAGAGACACACGAATGAGCTATATCCGCTTAATTGACGGTTCCGTTCCAAGTGTAACAATTAGAGACGCGTAAATCAACGCCCACCGCCAACGGAGCGTGCACGTGTTTTCGTTTGAACGCGAGGATTCGCGAGGAGGAGACCGCCTACTCTCGGACCGTTCAATTTGCCGCCGCGCGTCGAATCGTTTTCTGGGTTTTCGATTCCTTTCTCCAAATGTCCGGTGTCTCTTCGCCAAGGACACGCAGCGTCGCGAAGTTTCACTGCTTCACAAACTCGGGTGACATTTCTGGACTTACTCTGTGGGGAATAATGTTTGAGATTTGTTTCACGGCGGCGTTTCTGGGCTAAAGAGATGGTGAAGCTTTTGGAAGATTCGCGATGGTGGACGCGTGGTTGCGGATCGATTCGGGGATCAAAGGGAATTCCGGGAACATGGATATTTATAAAATAAGCAAACTTTGCCGGGTATTATGAAAATCCGTAGAACGTAGAGGGGACGCGTCATTAGCGGCGTCCATTAATGGGCGTCCATTTTGCGGTCCATTTTGTCCCGGCAGGCTAGAATTATCGTGAAGCTTCGTGGCGGAGATCCACGTGGAAGGATGTGGAATCGGTCTCTGGGAATCGAGGCGCGAGGGGCAGCGCGCGCGCGCGCGCACGATCGATAATTTCGCTAAGTATATCCTTTTACGGAGCTCGACCAGAAAATGGTCCCCGATTAATTTTTCACGGAACCTTAAGGAGGAAGCCGCGTTATTGCTGGTTTTAAAATAGCATGGGTTGGCGGACCGTAGTTTCGTAGGTCGTTATAACTTTATAAAGCCACGTGGTTATTGAAGAAAATTCAACCACGATTACGTGGAATGGTCGTGGTATTCCCTCTTTGAATAATAATTGAACTGAGAATTGTTTTGAGAAAAACAAACGCGAATCGTAAGATGGAAAAATGGAATGTGACGGGGCTCCTGTAACTGGGCCGACCGGTGGGCATACCTGTCGGCCAGATTGCCTTTCGTCGAACGAGTAAAGAGAACGCTTCCGTTCTTCTCCTCGGCTGTTTGCGCAAATAAAGTGGAAACTATAAATCGAGTAGCGATGCAAATGAATGCGGTATCCTGGCTGTGAAGAAATTTTATACCAGTCATGCGCGTGATCGATCAGCCGTTCGTTGTTGCTGCTACAGAGAGAAAAAAAAAAAAAAAAAAAGAACAACGCGTTTGGTTGCAAGTGCGCGAACCTTTTTTCGGGTGGCGTTGCATAAAATCGATACTGCGAGTTATGCGAAATGTATAAAAAGAGAAAAAGAAAGGACAGAAAAACAAAAACAAAAAAAAAACAAAAACAAAAACAGAAAAGAAAAACAGAAGATGAAAGAGAACCATCGCGAGATCACGTATTATTGCATTTGATTAAATGAATTTAACGATAGCAAGGAAAAAATTGTTGGGGCAGGTGAGGCAACGTGTGACGAGCGAGAAAAAGCTGGCATCATTGCGCAGTGACACGTGAGCCATGACACAGGGGATCTTTATGATGTCACCCTTTCGTTTTTCAGCCCGATTCGCTTAGGTCTGCGGAGCGGTCTCGTAAAAGAAGAAAAAAAAACCGCCGTTGAAATTTATACAGCTAGATTTTGTTCTGGTCTGGTAAATATGCAACGCTGTATAACGCGATTTTATGGTAGCGCACCGTGCTTGCAGGGTGTATGAATTTTATATCGGGTTTTAGACGACGCACCAGGGAATACGATCCCTCGTATGGTCGGCTCGAGATTCCGTGAATTTTGTTTATTTCGCGCAGATACACAGGAAATGCAAATACCTTGCATTCAGTTCAATTGTTGTAGGAATTGTTTTTTTTTGGAATTAATTTGAAAAACGGTAAAATTTACACGGCTTTTTCTCGAAGCTCGATATACCTCTTTTAACGTGCTTTTGACTTGAAAACTTTGTTTACTTTTCCATTAGGCACAAAGTAAACAATAGCGAGCATTATAATAACAATGAAGCAAACTTACCGCATTGCATCGTTCTAATCGCCATAGGCGCGCCAGGATTATCATCGACCAGGCAAATCCTCTTAGTAGACGAACTCGAAGAGCGGCTAATTCGATTCTCTGTGAGTTTCAATGATTTATCAGCGCGGAGCGATCGGTGATTTTCGTGCATAACAAACCGATACAGCCGATTAGTTTTCAAGCAAGAGATATCAAGTTTCTCATTAATTTCATCAGGTATGGTATTGGTGGCATTTAACGCTACGCCTAATCTATAATCCGATCTGCATAGAATATTCGACTCGTCATTAATACACGATATATCATCGACTGATTTTCGAGTTACGTTGTCGCCGTATCCATCGCGTCGGCTATTTGAATAACAATGTTCGAGCCTTGGACGGTTTGCCTTTTGTATCAGTGAACGAACTCTTATGTAAATTCACGACGTTGGGCTCACGACGCGTCACAATATTGAACGGATTGAACGATTCATTTAACCGACTTAACTCGCGCCTACGAAAATTACTGTGAGCTTACTTGATTCCGGATACCTTGGTTGTTCTCCGCCAGTTTTGTTTCTACGGGAAATTGAGTTTCGAGACTCCTTGAAATCCTTTTCGAGTACCTCATCACATAAAATTGAAATTCAAACGCAACGTGTCCTCACTCGACCCGATCGAGTGGGAATTTATTTAAAATAAGTAGAACGATACGATGCCGCTGTTCGAGCAACGTTCGAGCGCAAGTGATCCTTTCCTTCGACACTCCACCCATATCGAATCCCTATTACCAATGGTCGAGGACCGAGAGAACAGAATCCCAGAAACAACAGCCGCTCGCGCGGATGGCCCATAAACCTTGCTAAATAAAGCGAGTATCGATCGTAAGGTACGCTAGAGCAAAGTGGAGAGGACGATAGGATGTAAATTCTGCGTGCCAAGAGACATACAGAGTTCCGACATCTGCCTTCCCGGTATTTCGCCCTCGACCCGGGTGGCTTTCAACGTGCTGTTCTGTTCTATCTCTACGTTCTTTTCGCCGCGCCGTTTCGCCGTCTCTCCTTCGTCGTTCCACGATCGAGGGCGAGTCACCGTCGAGCCTAGGCCAAAATAATCGAGAAATCGAGGTCTATTAGCATCGGGAGCGTACTGGCACCACCACGGACCCAGGGGCGGAGGGGAGAAAAAAGTCGAGGGAAAGGAATAGCTGCATCGAAATCAGTTCCCTGGTACGAGGAAGAAGTTCTCCCCCTCCCTTCCTCTTTCCTTGGCCTCTCTTGTGAGAATGCGGACGACCGCGAAATCGCATATAAATTAAGCTTTCAACCTTTTCGGCTGGGCCCCTTTGTTGGATATTCGCGATATCCAAACGCTGCCATTTCGCTCACGGCCACCCGAGAGGGAGAAACCGGCAACGAGTTCTGGATGTTGAGAAATCGGGTCGGACCATTTATTACCGCATACGTGCCGTATGCCGGTGCCGTGCATCTAAAAAGCTGGTAGGTTTGAAAGTTATAAACGACGGCTATTGGACCGGAGGATCGTGGTCGCTTTTGTTTCGGAACATTTTGCTACCATTTTTGGAACACCAATGTGCCATCTATCTGCACGATTTGTACAATAGTAGTATTGTTTTCCCCGCGTGGAGATTTCACAAATTGTTTTTATTAAAAGATTGTTAAAGCGTGGCGTGTTTTTCATACGAAACGTGGTTCAACCACCAAGTGATTAAACTTTTTGAACGGAACAAAGAGCGCATTGTGTATCACGTTAGGGAGTTAATAACGATCGGAGTTCGATGTCACGATCGGTGCACGAGATTGTTGGCCAGGATATTGCGTGATTACGTAGAAGCCTCGTAGAAAACGTCTCGACGATGTACTTCGGATCCGAAGCCAGGTTCTGGTTCAGCTGACTCATAACAGGTGAACACACGTGTCTTCGATCAGCCTAAGCAATAACCTGCCTGCTTGCCTGTGAGCTTGGCTTTGAAATTGTCTGCGCATCAAGTGCTCGATCCTTTCGTTCGAAGGATTAACGCTCGCTGCCTTGGTCAGTTGTTTCCCTTCGCTTGTTCAACGAACGGAAGACGCCTGAAAGTTGTAAAAGGACAGCTCGATGCTTAGTACGTGAAAACGTAAACGATTATCTAATGGTTAGCGAAGATGGAGTATACGGCGGATTGTTCGATCCATCGAAAGATTGAAACGTTTAAGTCGCAATTACAAGAGGCTGGAATTTTTCACATAATAACAATGAGAGAATGGGAATTTTGTATGAAATTTAGTAAAGAATTGCAAGTAGCTAAGATCTATCCTGTAGATTTTAGAACTTTTCCCTTTTTTTTTTCCTTTCTCTTTGCTACTATACGTATCATACTCGTGACTTACCGATGCAGCCTGCATTACTAGCGGCGAGTCCCTCGTAATGCAGGTTAATCGATGCGCCGACCCGTGTAAAACACGCAGCAGCAAAGGCTGCGTTATGCAGTAGACGCAACAAAATGCAGTCAACGGAGCCCTTCTTATATAATCCTTTTCCCTTTTCATCTACATATACGTATTTTTCGTTTCCGGCATGGCGCGAGTCCGTCCGAGTCAAACTTTCCTTCTTTTCTTTCGAAAAATTCCTGTCTTATTCGTGAATTCGAACGATTTATGTGAACGTAGTCTTGAAAATCAGATGCATAAATTGATAGAGCAGGTAATGATAGTTGAAACCTCGATTCACGCATAAATTCGAACATCTGCACGCGCATCATTCTCTCTTTCTCTCTCTACAATGAAAAAACGTAATTTTATCCGCGAAAGGATCATTAGCATCGTCGATACAAAGTGTTTCCCTTCCAGTGCCTGCGCATTCATGAATTTTAATATTTCATCGAAGCAACCCCTTTTTCCAACGATTCAACGGAACTCGAGTATCACGATGCTATTATAATTTTCGCGCATTTGAATATCAGCCTGTATCGTAAAAAAAGGGGGGTTTGAAAGGTGTGGTTCCTCCGTCCAGATGTCTCTCCACGTCGTCGAATGGTAATGACTCGCGAGAAAAAAAGAAAAAAAAAAAAAAGAAAGAAAGAAAAGAAACGGAATAATGGAAGAAAATTCGGTAAGGAGGGCGCAACGCGATCTGTTGACGTTTTATTGTGTCTAAACGGGCAAAATGCTGTCATTAAAATTTCCTGCGTCCTTCACGTTCACCCTAACGGGCCACGTACGGGGGTTTATTAGTGCAAGTCACTATGGGAAGACACCCAGATTGTCGGACAAGTCAGAGAGAGGGAAAGCGGCTCGTCGATCGACCTTTTCTCTTACTTATTGATTGATGGCTTATAAAAGGGTTCCTATTTTGTTCGCGTGTTTAGTCATGCAGAATAGCAGCCGAGGACAATGTTTCGTTTATGTGCGTTCACGGCTTTTCCCCCAAGCGAGTAAGAGTTCCCGGATGAGAACTCTTGGGGCCCTGGAGCGGTTGGAAACATGGTTTCGAAAGTTGGACTAACAATTGTGAGAACAACTGCTTTCGTCTTGAGTTTCGTTTCGTTTTCTTTTTTTTTTTTTTTTCACAAAGGAGAAGTCTTTGAATACCTCGTAATCAGTCATTATCGCAGCCGAAGCAGAATTATTTTTCCAACGAATTCGATTCGTCGCAACGGACAGATTGAGTTGAAACTTTACACCTTATGCTCGTAGAGCTATTGTAGAAATATCGTAATTTAGAAATCGTAAAATTAAAAGAAAAAAATTGATTTCGCGTGAGATTGCGTCACGTCTGGTCCGCGACAATATCTTGAAGACAACGGTGCAACTGGTTTGGCAGCGTGTCGAAGTCTTTTATCGCTTCCAAGAAGCCCCCATTATTTATACACAAGCGCAAATGCAAAAATCGCTTGTTCGTAAATTACGTCGAACGACGGTGTCGCTTTACGAAGGTGTCAAATACGTTGTCCAGTGTTTGGTCGTGGCGTGTACATAATAAATCGGTGGGAAACCGGCGCGGCGGCTTGTTAGGTTCACCTAAAGAGATGGACATGTCAGGGGCGAAAATCAGGGATCGACACGGCTCGATCCTGATTCACGACGGCATCAGGACGCTGTTGTAATCCCCTCTCCCCTCTCCCCTCTCCCACCGGCCTCTGCCTGTTTCACCCCCTTCGGCCACCCTCCGCGCGCATGTGTGCGCGTTGTCTTCCATAAATTGGCCTTTAACAAAGCTCCCGTCCGTGGTATGCATAAAGAGGCGAAAGAAGAGAAGCCTGTTGCCTCACCTGCCGACAAAAACGAGAGCGAGAGAGCTTTAACCATAATTTAATAACCGATCCGGCCTTTTAGTTTTGAGACGGCCGCGGACAGAGAGGGAGAATAAAGAGGCCCCGTGTTGGTCGCTGCCGTTGGAAACAAGTTTAAAGCCCGAAACGGCCTCATAAATAAGCCCCGCCAGGAATTACAATAATCCGATCCAATTAAAGCGGAAATTTATAGTCGCAAAAAGCGTAGACGCGACCCCCGCCAGCGATTTGCATTTCAAAATTTGCAAGCGTAATTTCGAATTTGCTTAATGGCGAGCCTTGCCAACGTTCTCGACGTTTTCTCTTTGCTCTCTCTCTCTCTCTCTCTCTTTCTATCGTATCTCGGACGATACGAGCGACCGATTCCATTTTCGTACAGTATGTCGATCGACGACGACGCGTCTATGACGAGAGACTATGGGAGACGTCGAGAGGAAAAGGAGGAGAAGGTCACGCCAAAGGCCCGAACGTCTTTGAAAAGGGCCGACGTCCATTATGAATTTCATACACTGACCCTCTTTCTGCTCGTTTCATGGAGGCGGTCCCCGTAACTTTCCATCATTTGCCGTACCTCGCTGCAGGTAAAGTCCACTCGAGTCTTCTCCCTAGACTCCTAGAAGACTTTGCCAACTTGAGAAACAAGCTCGTAGTATAATTCCTTCCACGACTTTCATCTTTTTTTAGACGATTCGTTTGTTGATTTCATCTCTTCGAGGCGTTTGTATCTCACGTAGATGAAACGATGAAATTTATCAACCCATCTTCTAAAAGCGGATCTTATTGTGAAATTTCAGTCGAGTTGAAAAATTCGGCTGAAAAGTCACGACCAACTGGTCGGAGGATCTACGAGAGACGTTTGACCGTGTTGGTCGATGTTGAAGCGGCCGTTTAAAAACAACACAAAGCGCTCGAGCCGCTGTTCGGCGTTCCGCCGTAATATCCGATGGATCGAAACCAGATCTAACAATCATCATCGAAGAGGCGGTCGAGCCGGTGCCAAATTCGTAGGGGCCCTGAAATTTTCTGCTCGGCCATTAGCATAAATTACCGGCATCAAGGTGACCGACAACGGAGGCCCGTTATTCCGCTCGCGTAATCCATGATCGCTAATGTCATACATCCCGTCTTAGAGGTGTTGAAAACGAGGCCTCGAGGTGGCCGACCAACAACGAAATAGCAGAAACGCGAGCGGAAACCTGTTCGAAATGGTACGCGCGCACCTTGATCAGCATTTGTCGGGATATCGGAGTGATTCGTGTGTTTTTGGTCTTAATGATGCCTAAACGATCGCGTCGAATCGACGAGCAACGTGTCGGATCGAACGAATCCCTATAAGCGGCTACCAATTTTCTTCTCTATCGTACAGGTGCACCTGTGTTTTTGCTGTAATTTCCTCGAATTAGTGCCGGATTGCCAGACTACACGCGTTTCGAATCTCAAGCCTAAATCTGAATCGAATTAGTCTCGATGGATTACCGAGGGAGGCAGCAGTGTTCGCGTGCTGATCTTTGAAAAAAAGTGTGGGAAATTCAATCTGATGGACTGATGATCAGTTCAGAGGTTTCATATTTTTGTGTGTTAGCACAAAATTGAAACTTGCCCGTCGAATTTCAAGTAACAAGCGGCTCTGTGAATTTTATGAAGCGTCTCGCGGTAATTAATATCCACGACTCGATGCGCTTGACGAAACCGAGAGTGAACAATTGCTCGTCAACGAACGATCACGGACGATAACCTTAATACCGTGACGACTTTTTTCATCCCGCTTTCGTCTTTTCCTCGCCGACTGTGTTCTCGTTTACGAGATTCCGGCGATTGAGCCGTCAGCGAGAGCGCGATACACCGCCATCGGGATGGAAATCGATACGCGATTGTTCGTCAGAGGTCAACTTTTGAGAGTGCTTTCCGAGAGAAACCGTTCGTATCTTCGTCCGGCGGACGGTAAAAGCGTCGGATTTTTCGCGAAACTTGCGTCAGATCTCCGATCTGCTCGTCGAAGAGATGGGCGAGCCTGATTACAACGGATAATCCCGCTCGCTTTCCGAACGTTTCGCTCTATCTGATCGCCGAAGAACGAAGAAACCGAACGCTGACCCGAGGATTTCGAGACTTTCAGACTTTCCTCCAGCCAGGACAATCGGGTTTCCGAACTCGTGAATTACCCGGGGATCTCTGCCGAAAGTCAGAGTTTCATTTTCCCCAGGTTTATTTATTCCCCGCTCGAAGGTTTCAAATCCGCGATCTCGACAAAGTAGAAAAACGAGGTAAAAAAGAGTATCAAACGTTCCGGCCGGAGATTATTCAGAGAAAGTGGGACGTGTCGCGCGAATCTGCGGAGAAGGCGACGTTGGATCTCACCGCGCCGAATTCCCTCGTAATTATGCAGATATTCGGAGAGAAGCGCCGCGCGTTTTCTCTCGAAATCGGCGAGAATTCGGCCGGCGGGACACATTGCCGGGTCGGTAATCGGGGGTAATTTTAAAGAGACGGATAAACGGCCGGCCGGCAAGCGTTGAATAATTGAAACGTTTGTTTGCATATCGCTCGGCCCTTTGTTCCGTCGCTCTCGGGTCGCGTATAATTCACGCGGGGGCCGCGCCGCGGTAAAACAGCGGTGGGTCGAATTCGAATTCCAGCTGAAAGCGGCGAGATTTCCTCCCCCATCCCCCCTCTCCTCTCTCCTCTGTCCGGACATTTTATTCCCGTCCTCGGAATTCTCAGCGTTTCAGGAACTCGGGAGACGATCGGAGCCGGAGCCCTCGTGTAACGCTCGTTACGCCCCTGGAATAAAATGCCCCTCCGAAGAGAAGTTTTCTCTCTCTCTCTCTCTCTCTCTCTCTCTTAAAATGGTCAGCCATTGTTCCTGGCTGGACCCCGGACGCTGTCGATGCTAAAGGGCGACCTTAAATCTCGCGTAATGCGCCCGGTGTACACGCGAGCGGAGACTCGGTCCTCGTGTTGTTCCCTCTCTTGTTAGAGGTAACAAGGAGAAAAAGAAAAGCCGTGGTGGTAGAAGATCCCGGCTTCGACTCGATGACGGCAGGGCCTACGGTGGTTCCTGGATCTTTGCTACCGAGGACACGAGGAATTAGCGTCATATACCAGATCCGGTCCGGTTTTGCTGGCAAGACGTTTCGGACATTTCAATGTTCTTGCATGCCCAAAGTCGGAGTCGACAAGCTATTCGCGACTCGACAAGTCCGATCGATATATGTTGAAGTTTGGTTCCCTATATTTTTGATTGGATTTATGGGTTGGCTGACGTTCGTTGGAGAATATAAAGATAGTTGATGAGACCATGCATTATTGATTCGGAGGATCGTTTCGAGGATCGTCTCGTAGAAATTTATGTTTGAGCATCAATATGAAATTTGAAGATCGCAACTTCGATTCCATTCGTGGAACTAGCCAACTGTCGCTGTCGAATAAGAGCGGATAAAACATAGTCTCGGGTAATTGAGAGATCGGTCCGGTGGTAAAAGTAACCATGGTTGACTTTTAGAGTCGAACTGGCGACAGTTTGCGATCTTTTCTTTGCTCGCGGTCGTTCGGTCGAGGCCGGAGAGCCCTCGACTCTCGAACGGCGAAGCAGCTGGCGAAGAAGTTGGGTCTATCCGGAGCGATCTGGAGCCTGGAGATCCACGCGGGATCAAGATCGAGCGTAGATAGCGGCGGGAAACCCCGCGGATTATGCCTGTACGACGTGCTTGTCGTACGACCGCGTTAAGAGTTCCACATTGTCCTGGTTATTGTGCCGCTTGTCGTCGATCCTATTTCAGAGAAAATATTTAGCCCCCATTTCTCACAACACCAGACACCTTTCCGCGTCCCTCTGTCATGTACTATGTGAGTAGTTTTGATGTCTTTCGTACCTTTTCACATCGCCGTTGCCGCTTGTTTCCAGCTTCAAAAAATCGTGCGACATTTGGAAAACGAGTGGAATCGCGGATGGTTCACTTTTACGTTTCGCAAAATTTCGTTTTACGTTCGCGGCCTGCTCGAATGTTTCCGAAAGTTCGTAAAACTGGCACTGGCAGCGGATTTCCGCTTTACGTGAATTTCGTTGGAACTAACTTCCGTTTCTCGACCGATTTTTACGACGAGCCGTAAAGGCAGGCGTTTGCCTCGAAGAAGAGTTAAATTTCCTGACGCCGGAGGAAACTCCCTGGAAACTGGGCAACTTGGTTTTATTTCGACCCATAAAAGTTGCCCCTAAAATTTCAAGTCGGCCGGTTCGCTCATTTTTACGACGCGCACGCACCACCAAATAGCGTAGTTTTAATTGCATCTCGAAAGAAATATATCGTGTTTCTTGCTTCATTTTTATGTAGGGTGGTGCCTGTGCTCGCATCTGTGGGATAATTAATTCCTACGTTTCTTGTGTAACTTGCGTTTACTTCTCATTTCAGTCCTCGTAGGATACTCAATGTATCGCCAATGCACCATGAAATTCGTGCAATCGAGCGAGATCAGAGAACACACAGAAGAAAGTCTAGGCATAATTGAGAGAAATCAATTTATCTTTCGCGGTTGTGTGGTAGGAAGGGTCGTATCACGATCTCGCAATTTGCTTTCCTCGTCCGGGAACACGAGGCTTGCCAGCAATCCGGATAATTGCCGCGTGCCTCTGACCCAGTATTTAAAGTCGGCACGTAAGCCACAATTACCAGTCGATGACGCGCCGAATCGTTTTTCTCAGCGGCGAAACAGCTTAACACGGTTTTTGTGCATCGTTCGTGTACTTTCTCTCCTCTCGCAGAACAATCCAGCATCCACTCTTCGCTCGCGTCAATTTCCCGCAGCTCTTTCATTAAACAATTTACACGACTCCGCTTTGATCGAGAGTGCATCGCACGCCGAACACGTGAACGAAAAAACTCGAGCATCGCGCGATTTCAATCGAAAAAAGATCGAAACACGTTCGCTTGTGTCTTGCGAATCGCCTTTCACCGATTGTCGATCGAAAGCAAAAAATAAAAAAAAAAAAAAAACAGAAAAAAGAAACAGAAAAGAAAAGAAGAATCGTAGTTTGAATCGTCTAGAATCGTGAACGTGGAGGAGAGTTTGGGTTAGGTTTGGCTCTCCACCGCGACTGAGGGCGAAACAACTTCCCCGTTGGCTGCGCTTCCGCGTTCGAAATGCGAAACACGCGGCGTCTCTCTTGTACGGCACTTTAACCAATTAGTCTCTGTACAATCCAGCCTCGTTATCCGCCGAGGTATCTGATCGTCGATCCTTGGACCGGCATTGTACATCTTTATCGTCAACGAGATCAAATTATCCGTGAAAGGGCGGACACACTCGAGTAGTTCCAGAAATGGGGCCCACGCTCGCTACGCCTCTTGTCGAAATCTAATACGTTCAACCGTGATCGTCGATGCGATCGTCTCAGTTCTCGCTGGAGCAGATTTTATTTGGTCGATAATCTTTCTCCCTTTTCTTTTTTTTTTTTTTTTTTTTTTTTTTTTATTTCGAGACGACGGTAAGATCTTTGGATCGAGAGCGAATCAAGGTTTTCTTGGGTGGGAATGTAAGATAACGATAATCGGAGAAATATATTTCTTAATCACCATGTACCAATCTTCGATATCGTTTTTGGTTGTAAAAAGATTGGATTCAAGATGAGCGACGTGGAAGTTTGTCCAATAAAGCTGGCGGTCTGAAATTGTCGCAGTGTCGTGTCTCGCTATCCGATGATCGCCACCGTGACCAGTCACGTCATTGAAACGCCCACGCTCTCCAAAGAGATTGCGATCTAAGATAGAGAGAGCGGTGGAAGCAACGCGAGGATATCTTGAGAATTCGCATGCTTTGGACACCTTTCGCCTTATCTCTCTCTTTCTCTGCTTGGATACTGTTATATTTCCAGCGGCAAGAGCAGCCGCAAAATCTGTCGGCGATCGTTTCGATCAACGCTGTTTATGTCGATCCTCTCCTTCCTTCGGGTGAATCGTTTCGGGGATCATACAGTCTCGGTTAGCGGCTCGTTCTTATCCTCCGGTCCGTTCTCTTTCCATCTCGATAATCGTAAAGTGGAGACCCGACGAAACGAACCTTTGGAACCGGGTTTCTCGCTTAATCTCAGGGGAGAAAAATCTCTCAATTGTGTGTGTGTGTGTGTGTGTGTGTGTGTGTGCATTATCGGAGGAAAGTCACGAGTGAGCAAGCCGTACGTGCCGACGATGGAATACCATGATAATACGGGAAAGGGTTGAACGGCGTGTTACGGCACACACTTCTTTGTAACTTTCTTTCTTTTCTTCTTTTCTTGCTTCGAGAAAAACTAAAGTGTCTCGAGTGTCTTTCGACGTCTCGCAATCGGTCAACATAATCTAGCAAGAGTCGAGAGCCAAAAAATCTCCAATTACCGATCTTCGATGGAAACTCACGTGCAAAGAATTTTGAATTTTGGAGAAATTCTGCTCTCAGGGCTGCTGAACTAAAAATGGGATAGGGAATTTGATGTTAATCGCGAGAGAGAGAAAGAGAGACGCGTACGTGTAATTGCGCGCGAGCAATCAGCGACAAGTTGACCGGGAAAAAGTGGTAGTAGGAGCTGGAAGGCAGAGAAGGTTGGAAGAAGGACGTGGCCCCATGGAGGATGCAGAAGACACGGAACACAATGGACAGGCCGTGCGGCCCCCTGGTGGGCCTCGCGAACACCGCACTCGTCTTATCTGGCGAGATCTATGGGCCACGTACTAGGAGCCAGGGGCCCTGTTAGAAATATCACGGCGGCCGATCGCAGATAGGACCGCGATAACAGCCCCTCTTTTCACCGCGAACAGACCTCTGACGTGCTCTTCGGCTCTCTGGCTGGAGGGGGTGCCGGATTACGGGCAGCTGGTAGACCTAGATAGTTTACAGTAAACCGCACTTGCAACAAATTCGTTCGAGCAGAGACGCCCGAGGAAGGCCGAGGTTGGCGTTCGAGACGAGAGACATCTGACATCTCGGATGCCCGGACGATGAGACAGAATGGCACGCCATTCGCTTTTCATGGCTCCTTCGTCGCGATTTAGCCGCGTATTTTCTATGTTTGGCGACAAGTTCGTGTTTGGGTTAAACAAGTATTGGTAACGGATTCTTGAAGAAACTGAGATCGTATCTGTTTAATAGGCACCTGCGCGACAGGGGCGTTTAGGGCGAACGATCTTGACGAATCCACCGTGTGATAGACCGATATTGGAATAGACGGATTGGAAGTTGAAGCATCTTTTAAACGGCTGTTGAAACATCAACATTTTCTTCCGAGGTTAATCTCAATTTAAAAACTTCTTCCAAACAGCCTTGTGGTCCGCGAAAATCAATATCCACAACACGTTGCTCCGAGAAATAATTTACATTGAAACAGCGTGCGTGTTACCTCCTAACTACCTGTCTACAACCTCGTCCCTTCTTTTCCAAAAAAAGCCGACGATGCCTCTTTTCAAATCACAATTATCCCATACCCATTAAGAAATCCGAGCATTACAAAATTAGGCACACGTAGAGTTTTTACACGATCACGCTCACAGTCTGGTGATTATCCAGGAATCACCTTATTCTCTATCCGTTTCACGTGGTCTTGATCATCGAAATAATTAGATATTAACCGGGCGAGACTACCGTGGGGGGTTGACGGTGTATCAGAGGCGCGAGTCATTCGGCTTAATACCGGCTCGGATCGCCTTTTGCTCGAGGTATAGCGTGGCCGGCGTTGGAGCGAGCGCACAGGTGGATCGGCCGGTCATTAGGTGGCTCGACGTTAATTACAGAGATCGTATTCATCGGCGGCCGGTGCCTCGGCGTTGCTTCCTTTGACATCGTCCTTTCTCTAGGAAAGTCGTTTCATCTCGCCGAAATATTAATTTCCCCGGGGATCAATTTGGATCTGGGTGTGGAGGAGGAGGAGGAGGGGGATGGGGGCTTCCCTTAACGAGGACTCGCGCGCACGATCTCGCGTCCAGAACGCGAGAAAGAACGAGGCAACGGGAGCAACGTAAACACCACCTTCTGAATTATTATCGCCTTCCGTGGCTTCTAATCAGTGGCTATTATTTACGGGCTTAGACCCGGTCGGATCGTCGTTGATCGGCGCTCTGTTGCGCTTCAAAGGGTGCACGATCCACGGAGGCGTCCAATTGATCCATATTTAGCGTCCAATTTGGAGCCAAGAGTCAGCCCATTCTTGCTTTTTTTTCTTCTCTTTTTTTTTTTATTAGAAAATTGTTTCCAAGCGGCACGCTATTGACATCTTTGACGACTCTACGGCGATTGTTTTCGAAATCCTGTTTCTCCTGTCGGAGCGAGATTGAGTTTTATATCTATATCGATTTATATAGTATATTTATATTAGTCGGTTTATATAGTATATTTATATTTTTATATGCATCCATATATGAGTATCTTACAAGACACCGAGTGTGAAGTAGAAACTGAAACCAAAATATTGTGAGGTTTAGGTATTATACTGGTATTTGTTCCCATATTATCGTAATACAACCGCTATTTGGGATATAGGTTTTAAGACCGGTATAAGACGGTCATACCGGTATTTTCATACGTATTTTATCAGTATTTGATGTCCACAACGGTAAAAATACCGAAATATATACTGGTACGGTACCGCTTTACTGACAAAAACACATTTTTCATTTCCTACGTACAGTGACTCCTTATTAATATTCGGACATCGTGCTATTCAAAATATTGTTGTGGATTTTGATTGTTTACAATAGTAAATTTGTGTGGATTAATTTTTTAATAATATAATAGAACATTCATTATAGTTTATAGTAACATAAATTTTATTTACTTATTGCACATACTTTTCTTAATATCAAACAATAAACTGAACTATGTGGAAATGTAGCGTGGCAAAAATATTCGGACATTTGAAGAACTACAATATTTGAACCTGAAAATTGTTACCATAAACAATAATTAATATTTTGTTGCGTAGCCTTTAACTTTAATAATAGCAGACGCTTAGGCATATTTCCAGTAATTGTTTTTAAGTAATTTAACGGAATATTCTTCCATTCTACGACTAATCGTTGTTTTAACTCCTCTTTCGATTTATTGACGTAAGACAATTAGTCATTTTTCGCCGAGAAAAAGGAAAAACGTATCGAGAAATCGGTCATTTCTTAAAATTAAGTAGCAGTATCGTGGCTGATATTGTATGGAGATACAATAAACGATGAATTAGTATTAGAAATAATAAAGAATACATGTGTTAAGCGTCATCAAATTTACTATCGGCAGCTTTATGAAAACATTTAATCATTGTCTCCTTTTCCTTTTCTAATATATTAATACTTTATTTACCGGTATTATACCGAAATACATCTACCGACCTAATATCGTTTTGATAGCATCATACCGGTATTCGCACCATTTCGGTTTCATCAAACGTAATCGACTAGTAACCTAAAAATACCGGTATTTTACCGTAATACCGATTCGGTCTCTGGTGTGAAGCAAGAAGCCATTTAATTTGCCAGCAGACTATAAGCGATGATCGGTTAGCCGCTTGTTCAACGCGGTCGATCAAAATTCAATGCTCCTCCGCCGTAAAGGGCGAACTTTTTGTAATCGCCTAATCGTCGATTCTTATCTATCCTCTCGATATAACGAGGCTAAAAGCTATTCGCGTCTGATCAGCTGTCAATAAATTGATACGTTAGATCGTCGCGCGCGAGCGATCGGGGGAATAAACGATCACTATGATCTTAGGCGAGCGTTTTCACTCCTTTTTCTTGCACGTTTTTAAATTCCCCTGTGATTTGGATGCTTCCACTTGGATGCTTCTAAGAACGTTCCGTCGAGATTATGAAACAGCAGACGCATAATGAGGTTGATCTAAAAGGCGTCGATTCAAAGAAGAAGCCGGCTTACAAGACCAGGCGTCTAGCTACAACCGCTTGGTTGGACAACAAGGTACAAGATTTCGATTAACAGACGTGTCGCGATTTATCTCTGCCCGAGGGATCTTCGAAAATTACACGTCTCGAAGCTAGTCTCGTTTCACCGTGAACACTCTGCTCGCTGTTATGTCTGCGAAACGGCGTAACAAATCCATTTAGCCAGCAATTCCACGTGCTGGAATGGCAGGTTTTGTCGTCGAGTTTTTTGTGTCAGCCGTTATAATTGGGACTGGAATTAATATTCACACAGGTGGAAAATGATCTTCGCTTCGACGATTACTTTGTTATTTCGTTTCGAGTAGGGAGCGATACAGAGTAGAATTTTTCTGATTTCCCCTCGTCCACAGACAAGAAAGATTTAATCTTTGGAAGCGATTTCTAGTTTCGGGTGAACCTGTGCTCTGTATCACGCGCGAACGACCTCCATTGTCCAGCTGGTAATGAAACAATGCCGGGTCGTGGCACCTTGCATCACACCCCCGACACTTTTTCTCGCCGACCCTTATTGTTCGGACAACAAAGGGCTTTCGGCCCTCTTGTGTTCTCGATCCACGATGGCGCACCTTCTTGCCTTTATTTCGTCAAAGTCTCATTGTCTCTCTTGTGCGAGTTCCGCACGAGGCAGGTGAACAGGGTCAGATCCCTGTGGAAAATGCTCCCCTAAAAAGTCACGTCAGGTCGATGTTAGATTTCTATCACGTTGCCTTCTGCTGTTGATTGTCTCGTGATTTTTAACCACTTGCGGACCATAATGATTGACCAAACCGTATACAATAGTTCGTCGCTTTCTTTACGAACTCGTCGGTATGACATCACTGGATAGAAATCATTGAAAAGTAATAAATTTATTATTTGCTTTGCAAATTTTGTTTTACTTAAATACCCTTGAAACTGAGAAAATATTACAATTTTGCCAATTTTGCGTGGCACGTCATTCCAGCGCAAGAGGTTAAAGCTGTTTTCAAATTTCCCGAATATTACAAATCCCTAGTGGCAAGTGGATAACGGTAAGAGGCGTATCGTACGTGGAACGTCGCAAGGAATTTACGCGCGTAAATTGGTAATGCACGCACGGCGTGTCACGCGTGAGTTGATCGAGAGCGACGCGCTGAATTTACATGAAGCATGCTCGAAACGCCTTTCAAGCGAGCCCGATCGCGATCGGATGGACCGTTTAGGGGGCAAATATGCGATAATGTACGATAATCGTTGATAATGAAGATACGCCTGACAAGCAGGTAGAAAACGATCGATTCGGGAGAGCCAGCCAACCAAACGCTGGCATGTACCGCTCTCTATACGTTCTCTCTCCTGGTTCAATTTGCCCGAAACACGTGGCGTAATCGTTTCTGTAACGTTACACCGATTTATTATAATCACTCGACAAGTTCCTGTTGCGTGTTGCCGTGATGACATGATAAAATTTCCATTTTATAAATTTGAAGAAACGTAACGAGACTCTTTTCGGACTGGTCCAGCAGAACGTGACAGTTGCATAGATCCGTACGTTAATTGCTAATTTATACAAGATGAAGAATGGTTGTGAACTTGAATCAGGATTTCATTATGTAAAGTTCGCAACGTGTTATTTTATTACAAAAGAGTACAGCTTTGCAAAATGCTTATCGACCAACCACGTGTAACAGTTAGCCAATAGTTGAGAAACGAGATTGGTGATTAAAAAGTAAACTCAATTTGCGCGTAGTTGTTGTTCGGATCTTAGGAAGATCGAATCTTCGGGCTGAAATTCCAAGGTCCAATCGTTCAACTCCTCTCGTCCGAGACGGGAAATAAAAATATAAAATCGAACGCACCTGCGTTTATCCATCAGTCTCTCGCACCTCCTAACCTCAAAATTAATTAACCTGCCATTATGGACGCGCGAAAGCGTGACAAACACTATACTTACCTCCCCTCGATACGTCACCGACGACACGGCGGATAAGTGCAGAATCAGAAAGAGAGAGAGAGAGAGAGAGAGAGAGAGAGAGAGAGAAGCGCTATCGAATTACCACAGCGACAGTTCGATGATTCCTTGATGATTATTACTTGTAACCCATAACCTTTGCCGCGCGATTCGATGTTCGCCGGTTTCTAAAAGATGGCCTTCCGACCGGCCAAATCGAGGCCAGCCCCGGCAAAAAATATTTACATCGCGCGAGAATCGGCCCCGGGGCGGAGATAATCTTTATTAAAAATACGTCGCTCGGCTACTTTGTCCTTAATGCGAGAGTGCCACCTGTACTCCTTGGTAATCGGTTATACCCGGCACTTAGGGCCGGGCGAGATTATCTACTCGGCAGCGACGGAACGAGGGAACGACGTGCAGCATCCTTCGTTTTCGTGACGGAGAGACGCGGCTCGTTCTCCGCGGTTTCTCCCCCCGCGCCGCGATTTAGCGGAAGGTGTTCAAATTAATGACACCGGCTCCGTGAAATCTCGAACGGCGACGCGCAAGAAGGGCGCGGCCTGGCCGAGCTCGCTTTCTCTTTCGCGTCAATTTTCGTCGGGCCAGACGACTGACTACGAACGCCGTGGTCAGCATTCAGCTGGCCCGTGCAATTAGACCTCGTTTAGGGGCGTTTAGGGGCCCCCTTATCGCCCCCATTACTGTTATTATCGACTTATTACGAGATGCCGAGATGCATCGCCACGCCGGCTCGCTAAGTACGTCCCGCGAGCAGACGTGGCTCACGCTCACGTGTCCAGTGCTAATGACCGTCCGTGCAGAGCGAGGCGTGTGATCGATAGATAAATTAATAGGTCAGTGGTTGGGATTATTTTTTAAAAACGGCTCGAGAAAGACGAAATTGATGAGCAGCCCGATGTAAAGTTTTTCGTGTTGCTCTTCTATTTTCGATATCCTCGCTCTTTGTCGTTTAGTAACATGTTACGCAAGAGAGACAATAAAACGGTGAATCTTCGGGGCTTCGAAAAAGTTCTAGACACTTCTCTGTTAATTTCACAGTCAATTGGAATCATTGATTAATCATTACCGAACAGATATCGATAACAAGGCATTATTCGATATTTAGAGTAAGAGTGCAACAGGTTGCGCGGAAATTGAGAATCGGCTGACACTATTTAGAGACACGTATGTAGCCGCAAACGAGACCGATAGTTTTTCTTAATGACGTTCTCCTGACAATTCATACTTTGATTTAAACTTCTTTGCTGGGAGTAAAACGTGTTCAAACGTTTGATATTTGTGAATTCAGAATTGTTTAACCTTTGTAAACGTTCGAGTTCTTTTTACACTTTTTTTTTCAAGAATCTCCACGACGGTGACATCGGATATATCGAGTATGACGCATCTACTCGTTAATACTGATTTACGTTACCCTCGATTTGATTCAGACTTTGCGTGACTTTCGCGAATGGTAAAGAGACTTAACGACGTCGTGATATGCAGCTGCGTATTTTTAACCGGAATGTACTTAACCTCGTTTGGCTTGTAGAATTTTATAGAACGAGGCGACAAAGTCAACAAATCTCGCGCGTTAATTTCTACAACGAAACTACTTGTTACAAACGACGTGTAACTTTCTATTCGATTTTTACACCGAGGTTCACGCGAGCTAAATAATAATTAATTTTGTTCCATTTCGAATCAAACTCGAACCGTACGAGTTAATTCTTCGTCTTAACCGCCAATAAACGACAGCCTTGATCCAACAACGTATTAATAACTTAGGCGTGTTTTTGTCGATTGGGCCGTGGTTTAGAAAGTTTAAGAAACGACTCTAACGGCGTCGAGGATGGAACGTTACCATCGACGATTACAGATGAAAAATCACGAAACCCGCGAGCTGAGAAAAGGGAGTAATTACAACGAGATTAATCTTTCTTTCACCGTCGGCTTCAATACGCCGTCTTAACGAGCACCAAATGGATCACCCGTTACACACGTACGCGGTAGAGAGTGGTCTGCGATCGGTTCTCAAAAGGAAATCGTTCCGTCTTCTCTTGCCTTTGTCCAGTTCTCCCTCGCCAACGTGTTTTATGGACGTTCCTCTTCTTTTTTCTTTTTTTAACCATCTCTTGTTAAGTGTGCCATTGGCAAACTCTCGTGCTTTTTATCGCCAATGGGTTCTGTGATTGACTTTAAATAATGGAAATTATCTTGTCTTCGACGTCTGCCTGATTCGAAGACGTGTTACACGTCGTGGCAAGATATTAATCAGACGGTGTTTAATTCGCGCGATATCGAAACGAGGACGATACTCTGCGTAATTTGCAATGATGACGTAACAAGTACAATAAATTTTGAGCAACGAAAGATGATTCGCTTCCCAAGAGATCGAACAGAGATAACTCGTTGTTATTTCCAGAGACTGAAAATCGAAATATTGTGAGGTTTAGGTATTATAATAACCACAATGATAAAAATACCGAAATATATACCGGCACGGTATCGCTTTACCGACGAAAACACATTTTTCATTTTCCACGTACAGTGACTCTTATTAATATTCGGACATCATGCTATTCAAAATATTGTTGTGGATTTCGATTGTTTACAATAGTAAATTTGGATTAATTTTTTAATAATATAATAGAACATTCATTATAGTTTATAGTAACATAAATTTTATTTATTTATTGTACATACTTTTCTTAATATCAAATAATAAACTGAATTATGTGGAAATGTAGCGTGGCAAAAATATTCGGACGTTTGAAGATCTACTGAATATTTGAACCTGAAAATTGCTAACAGTAATTAATATTTTGTTAGGTAGCTCTTAAAATCTGCCAGCCGCTAATGTAAAAAAACGAATAAAAAAGCTAATAAAAATAAACTACGTACATAACCGTCAGCAAATTTACTATCGGCAGCTTTATGAAAATATTTAATCATTGTCTCCTTTTCCTTTTCTAATTAAATAATATTAATATTTTATTTATATTATATTATTTATATTTTATTTACTACTATATTATATTATTTATATTATATTTATTATTATATTATATTATTTATATTATATTTATGTATTATACCGGTATTATACCGAAATACATCTACCGACCTAACATCGTTTTGATAGCATTATACCGGTATTCGCACCATTTCGGTTTCATCAAACATAATCGAATAGTAACCTAGAAATACCAGTATCCGTAATACCGATTCGATCTCTGGTTATTTCAATGCGCGAGGCGTGAGGCGCACTCAACCACCTGTTCTCTCCTAAATCCTAGAAACCTAGAAGATCGATGCCACTCGTGAGGATCTTGTTCTCGAGACTACGCCAGCGTTTTTCGCAGAAGATCACGCCTGCCGCATTGGAACTTGTTTCGCACCGTGACGTTTCAAGACTATGCAAATCCCGAGAAGAGAACCGAGAAGATTCTCTTCCTCGTTTCTGGTTATTGTTCGCTGTACAAAGAAAAATGCTGCGGACCAACCGCCGACGATGGGCCAAGCGCCAAGGACAATGCTCTACCTGCCAGGATTGGCGATCGACAATGGCGAAAGAGAAAAGAGGAGTGACGGGGCTGAATAGAACCTGCTGTTTTCCTTTCGCCTCGAGAAAAAGTTCTCTCTCTGGTCGTGGATGAATGGGATCATTAGTCTGTGGGGAAAACTGCGACGAGTCACTGATCGAGATCCATTATTCTTTTGTATATTTTCGTTGGATCTCTGGATCCTCGAATCCTGTCGGAGAACCGAGAAAAAGAGAGACAGAGAGAGAGAGAGAGAGAGATCATCCCCCATCATAACCCTGACAAATTGTCTTCGCCTCCGTCACCGGTCCTGGTACTTTTTCGTCGGTCGGGTTTTTCGTCTTTCCGTTCTCGGGAAATTATGCGAACAAACGCAGCTTCATTAGTCATTGACCAAGGAGAAACGTTGCACTGTCTGCCAAGGTGCAGACTGTCGACCTGCAAGGTTCGACGTGGGGAAATTCGAGAGAAAAATGTTGCGTAATTTATGAAACCCGTCCCCTGAAGTCTGGACGACGGTTCGTAATTGAATTTTCGTGCGCGTTGCCAAGTACCGACGAAAGGAATGAACAGTAAATCGAGGAACATTCACCACAGATAAATATCTCCGCAGCAAAAGTTGGAAAGATCGGGTTTCCAGCTTCTAATTTTTGCAACTTATCGAGGAGCAATAATATATTTCCATTTCACAAGATTCGCGGTGCCGGGCGAGTGGAAGAGAAAACGATTCGTAGGACTGGGACAGACGGTGGCGATTGTCCCCAAAAATTAATGATATCAGGCGAGACGTGGTTCACGCACGTGGAAAGGTCAAGCCGGTAATAAAGTTGGCGTATGACACGACCGTCGTTCGTCGATTTTTCCACGGTGAGACGTGCAATTGATATATTTTCTAGCTATCCGGGCAGCCGGATCGCAGCAATAAAATCGCGAGCGTTGGTTCGGCCACGAAAATTACACAGCACGATAATTTATTACTGGCTGAACGCTAATGTAATTCGCGTATAATTTGCGTAATAAATTGCCAAAGCGAGTTATACTATTTGCATACTCGGTACCCGAACCAGTCTCTGTGTCAATAGCATCCGCGATGTCCGTGGTGTTTTACGAGCGTGGTCAGCTTTGTATCCGCTGCTTTCACCGCTGCGGTGCGCGAAACGCGTTTTGACAAAATTACGGCGCGCATTAACGCGCCCGATTGAACGGGCTCGTATCTCGTTGAATAAACGCGCAAGAAGTTCCGATTTCTGTGTTGTAAACCTGAGCAAGCCGTGCCCCGCTACGATCCTACGTCAGGTTTCATTAAGCTGTTGCGAATCAATTTGCCTCAATTACCGTTCCCATAATATTTACGTAGCTTCGACACGCCACGTTGTCTCGTGCTCGTATTTTGCATCGATCGCGGCTTGATGAGCTATCTGGCTGACTTTAATATGCAATTAACCTCATCTAGATCGGTATCGCAATTTTCGATAAATTTTAATCGCAGCTGTTGTACGTTTTCATGGATTTGCATCAGTTTCCAATCGTCGGTTAATCTTTTCTTAAAGACCGAAGTATCTTTTATATTTTTAAAACGCTGAACGATCTTGTTGTTTTCAATATCTTTATTTCTATAACCTATTTCCGTACGATACTGTAGAGTTGATGCGTTCTGTCCGACGGCTCTCTGACGACTGATGTTACATTGTTTTTTGGTGTCGGTTTCCCAGACAACTGTTAATCGTTTGAGACAGGAGATGTCGCGATTGGCAGCTCTGTACTATTTCCAACTGTAAATCACATTTGTGCAAAGAATTTCGTTGCCAAAGTTTCTATAAGTTCATTTTCTTGACTCCAATATGAAAATGAATATCTCTACGAGTCAAATACCACGGAACTTTCCGCTACTTTCGGCCGAATTTCGAAAACGGAAACTGTTTCCCGTTCTGTTACGTTTCGTAAGGTATCACGCGACGTACATCGCGCACGCACGAGCCTAATTTACAACACGTTGACTCCTCGTGGTTTACGAGGCTGATTAAGCCCCGTAAACAAACGCAAAGGCGCAAAACACGAAGCCGGCTGATGGCGTTGATGCACGCATCTCGACATCGTTGTTATGGCAGAGGCAAGCCGATTTTTACCACGGTGGCTTCCAGTTAGCCTGGAACAATCAGTCTAATTGTAAACAGTGCTAACTGTAGCACTATCGTAGCAACTATCGCGCTTAAGGAATAAGAGCGATACACTCGAACCTATACGCTGCGCGAAAATTATTCGTTTTCGCTTGACCATCGGGATACTGAGAGACCAGTGTGTTGCAGCTCGTGCAATCATCTGGCAGTTCTAGAGCTGTGCCCAGCGGACAGGTTCGTCCAGCGGGGCCGATCTCGCGCCTGTAATTTTCACACCGTTCGAGCAGTCGGGCTTGTAAATGTGCGAATGATAGCTCGCAGTGGAATCCACTCTGGATGATTGCAACGGGCGACCAAAGGGAGACAGAAAAGAGAGAGAGAGAGAGAAAGAGAGAGAGAGAGAGAGCAGTGGAGGAGGAGATGGAGCACCGGGCACTGTCTTTCGTCGAGCTGGGGTATGCGAATGTGATCTCGAGGCTGTTCGAGATGCATACATCGGCCCCTCTAGGGCTTGGGCTACTTAGCGAGCAGATCGACGCCGCTGCAATTTCGATACCCTTGTTAGTCAGAGTAACGTCCTCTCTCCTCTTCAACGGCGAAATCGGCGTCTGTCATTCGAACGGTTCGGTGTCTGTGAAAATTCGAGGTTTGGCGGCCGAGTAATGCGCGGTTCTCGTATATGAAATCACTTTGGCCAGGGTAATCTGGTCTAATGTGTTTCACCTTTTGCCTTCTTTTTTTCCTCTTGTTTTTTCTTTTTTTTTTGTGTGTTGTTCTTTTTAATGTCAAATCGACAGCTAACGAACGTATTACGATCAACGAGCCGCGAATATTACGTACCAGCAGATTCATACAAATGCTCACGGCCAATGGAACGTCGGTGCCTCGAGGCGGAACGCCACGGGCCGACTGTGCATTTGATGACGGTTAATTGATCAATTTTAATATCGACGCTTGCCCATGCGTGTCGTTCGCTTCAATTACGCGATTTCCCCTCCCGATGATTCTCGATCACAGTGATCCCGGATCGATCGAGAACGCCGGTGCTTCTGTTTAGCCTGGTTCGATTAAAGGGCAGCCGAGTCCGAATTGGGGAAAAAGGAGAGAGGGAAACGCTCATTAGGGAGCGTTGCACTTTCTCGTCGATCCGCGTGTGCGAGCGATGAATCGTAGGTAAGTACGGTACTTAATGGCGGAGACTGATGGAATCTAATTGAGGAAAGTAAGAAAGTAGTAATTTCGGGTAGTAGTTGGGTATTAGTTCGTTGCGCGGGCACGGGTGCGTTGAAAGTTTCGACCGGGAAGAATCTACGAAGTGTTGTTGTTTCCTTTTTTCCATCGGATGAAAAGAAAAGTAGCATGGCGCTTTTGTCTCGACTCGTGCAGCTTGTTAAGGATCACTCTCACTGCTGTAACCAATGGACGAAGAAGACTCGAAAATCTTAGGGACCCTCTCGATCTAGGCTAGTATTTTGCAATTGCAATTTTCGAGATCACAACAATTTCTACATTTTTGCTAACAAGGCCAATTATGTGATTTTATGTAATTGCCTCAGTGAGCGAAACGCAAAGCTTTCAGCTTTAATAAGAACTGACATAATTAGAGTTCATCGTCGATGAAACGTAGAGTTTTACGACGAACGCGGCCCGACCGTATGAAAACACGGCTTGCAATGTTGCAAATGGCAAGCTCAAATTGGACACTGGCGGGCAGGTGAAACTGAATGGATGAACGTAATTTTGATACCCTCGTTACTAAACATTTCTGAGGTATTCATCACCTGCACTCGAACCACGGGCCCAGACAGTCGGAATCTCGTAATAAATGGCTCTGGAGACTGGAATTATTTCGGCCTTTAATTTTCTCAGCTCTATTACCTTAGGTGTCCGTCTTCTCGCGTCATTATGCATCCCGTCACGAACTGGTTATCAACTAATGACACCGTATCGGGATAAACCGAGTCGAATCGTCTTGTAGACTGCTTCATTCATTCGAAAGTCTATTAGTATCCTCTGTAAGAAGCGTGTCTTATTGCACGTATCTTTATGATTTTTGATTTTATACATTCTTATTTTAGCTGTGATTGCTACACGATCCTCACAAAGATCTTTTTTTATATCGACAGATTCCTCAACCTGTGGCAACGAGGTGGACTCATGGTAACTTCGTGGGTAAGTGAAAACGTACACTGCAAATGATTGTGAACCTTTTTTACCATTTTTCCAAGAGAACTATTAGGTTTTGTACGACCTACGGTTTTTTTGGAAAAGTGATGAGTAGAATACAATGGAAAAAAAAGGATTTGAAATTCAAAGTCAAGGTTAATTTTATATGTATTTCCATCAAATCGAAGGCTCGAACAAACATTTTTTTTTCATCCTGCACGTCACTCTCGAACAACCATAGAAATTCATTTCGATCGTTCGACAGCTTAATTTTTAGCTACATTGTCAGTCTTCATTCAGTGTGCTTTGAAAGAAAGACTGTGTTATAAATGTTCGTTCGAATCTATTCAATTAGTCGCAAAAAGGAAGATCCATTTGTAGACTAAAGTACCTATTAGTGAAGAAACAGGTTGAAGCTGATTCGTGCGATCCAATTAACTCCTTGCGCCGGCAACTGGTTCGCGGACCATAACGAGTGAACCGTATGCAATAATTCGTCGCTTTCTTTTCCCTTTGGACTCGTCGGTGTGATGTCACTGGACAGAAATGATTAAAAAGTAATAAACTTGTCATTTGTTTTGCCTGAGTTACATTTAAATATATACTTGAAAACTGAGAAAATGTTGACAAAAAATTTGAGACAAAAAGTTCTCCACGTGCGTGACACGTCATTTCAGCGCAGAAAGTTAACTCTCTTTCTCGCGCTCTCGGGGGAAGGAAGTCGTAAGGTCTATTCTCGACTATCAGCGTTTTTCCTGACCTCTTTCCTACGCTTTTTATCGGTCGCCGGCATCCTTCCGTCAGCGGCGTGGGACGCGCGCTGACTCTGCGAAAACGCCGGCTATTCCCAGAGAAGGCTTTACAAGACGAACCAGACGAACGTTTCCCTCGGTGATTTTGGGCTGGCGGGGCATGAGAATTTTACGGGGAACAACGAGGTGTAAAGAACAGCCTGGCTCTGACCCCCACGAATCTCGCTGATGTTCAATCTGGACACGTTGTTTCTTCAACTGTCCCAACAAACAAGTTTCGGGATATAGAACCAGAAATTGTCATTTATAAACGTATCTAACAACCTTTCTGACCCGCGCAGCTTCGTTCACCTTTCGTCTGCTCATTTGTGAAAAAGCGAGGGAACCTTTAAAATTTTCAATTCGTGTCGAAGTTTCAACTCTTTGAATCCGTCTAGTTAACTGCGACAGCGAGGCGAGTACGTTAGCGTCTCAAACGTACGCGAGAGGTTTGGTTTTATGTAACGCTTCGCTTGCGCAATTCCGAGTACGGAGCGAACGCAGAGCGAAGAAGGGGAGAGAAAGAAAAAGGTAACGGGAAGATAATTTAGCCTCGTGACGAAGGTCAGAGTGGAACCTGGAGACGACCATTTTTGTCGGAACGGTTGATTCCTAGAGAAAGAAAGAGAGTCGCGTGGCTCGCGTCAGCCAGCGCCGCCTGTCAAGATCCAAGCCCGTATTATAATAAAGAGAGCTCCAGGCCACGGGTTGCTCCCTTTTTTCGAAGGAAACGATTACGGCTGGGCTATTGTGCGCGGCTGTGGTCGCGTGCGATAGTCACGCCACGTTACGTGCACCGAGCACTTTAGATCTTGGGCCAATTTTCTAAATCGATCTAACAGCTGCGGGACCCAACGAGTCCCCGGCTCTACTCCACCACCAGTCCTGTCCCTCGAACATCGAAATATTTTATTCCGCTATAATTGTCCGAGCCACGGCTCGCGTGTCTCCGTGTCGTCTATACGCGCATTCAAATCTCTAGAAGGGTTTTTTAGAGCCTGCGAAAGAGCCTCGTGACAGTACGAGCATTATTATCCGGATAGATTCTTTGACACAATGCCGCATAATGCCGCCTTCGGCCGCAATAATGTCGATTAGACGGCACCAGGAGGGTTTCGTTTCGTACAAGAAAATGACGCGGTAATTTAAAATAATTTACTTTTTAGAGAGAGATTTGGAATTAGGCTAGAGACTGGTTTTTTTTTTACGGGCCTGCGGACCCGATAAATCGGCCCGTTAGTGGTTTTTTCGTTGCAGATGGTACGCATAGAAACCTATACGTATACTCTATTCTTATTTAAATGAAGAATACCTCTACATAATTCAGCGAACGTGTGATTTTTACAAATTGAAATGGAATTAAAATAAATATCTTTACGGCTGACGAAGATTCATTTCTCTCTCAAGTTTCAACGCATTTTACAGAAATGAGTGATCGATCATTTTATATTTAATTGATTTCAAACGAAAAAAAAATATATATATATATATATTTGCCAAAATCGTTCGATACAACGTCGCCCACACTGAACTCAGGCGGATAGAAGCACCCTTACGACGTTTTTATCAGCGAACAAGAACGCAAACGAGAAAAACCCGGTAAAACATAAAACGTTGGCTCGTAAACACGTTGTATCGTTCTGCCCGAATGTTTCTTTTCGCTTTCCTGCGCCAAAATGGCTCGTTCTCGTCCCCATAAATTCGACCGCCGTCCGACTTGAAGTAAGAGATCCTACACAGTCGTTTATTGGTCGCTCGCGTCGTCGGATTTTATTTTTCCTTTTGAGGCGAATGGCCCATCATCGAGACACGGAGTGCTGGGTGAGGCTGGCGATGAAATTCGGCGAGAGTCCGGTTCATTTTACGCTTGCTTCCAGACCGAAACGGCGTACTTGGAATTCATTAGAACGTTGGAAATGAATTTCGCCGCGCGCGGAATCCACTCGGCGTCGGCCGCTCGTGAAATTTCCACGTCCCAATTAAAGCGAACGGACAGTTAGCCGTCTTACCTAAATCTGTCAACGATACGAATCGACAAGAACGAAACAAAGTGGGATTTCGTAGACTGCGCGCTTCTTTCTTCGTTTCCTTTTTTCTCGGTCGATCGTTCTTTCTTTTCTTTTTCCTTCTCCTTCCGTTACACGATCGCCTAGTGTGGCTTGTCAGCTCGTTATCGAACGCGATCGATCGGCTGTTGCGTCTTTCGAAATCGCGACTCGTGCGCGCTCGCTCATGTTGTAAACTTCTCATTAGCCGGCTGCGAGTTCTTTGATAACGAACCGTGTTTCTTGTAATTGACAAAATTCTTCGATGACGATTTCAATCTCTCTCTCTTCTCTCAGTGTCTTTCGTATTTCTTTTTCTTGAAATGCGTGCAAGTGAGTATTTTTTGGTAAAGTATATCGCATCGGAAAGAAAGTAATTTGTGAAAATATTCACTCTCGCGAGGGTGCTCGCAAGTACACGAATGCTAATGCGTGTGTCGTTCGATTCAGAAGAAATCTCGTCAGCGAATGCGATGTTTCTTTTTCTACGTTTCAATAAAAGTACGAGGCACGATACGATCAATACGACGAATCAAGGTTCGTGGCTCGAACAAAGGTCGAAGAGAGGCTCCATCGACACCTGCGCTGTATCTTTAATTCATCGTGGCTGCCTCACGAAAATATGATGCACGTGGCGTACGTCAAATCGTCGATAGAAATCGATTGTACGACTGAAATGAGTTTTTTGTACCGATACAGATCGGTATTTGCCCGTGTCCGTCGGCGAAGAAAAGATCTCGTTCGCCGAGGCGGTTCGCGTTGTTTATTTAACGCCAGTCACGCCGCCAATGAAATTTAACGTGCTTGCGTTACAAATTGCCCGAGATCAAATCTCAGATCTGCAACCTTATTCACATCGAATTCATAACGCGATCCAAAAAGAAAAGAAAAGAAAAAAAAGTATATGGAAATAAATTCGAATACTTCGTGCTTTTTTTTTTGGCTGAAAGTTCTTTCAAATTGTTTTTCGTCATTTTTCAAAATGATCGCAGCAGAAAGGCGAAGAGAGTACGCGTCTCGAAATTATTCTTCGCTCCTCTGCTCCGAATCCCCATCTTCCCACTCGAGAATCTCCCTCCGCTCATCAACCGTGAGACGCACGTCCTCTTGGGTCTCGTCGTTTCCTCGAAATCTCGTCTCTCGTAACCAGTTTCTGGATCACTTCTATTAGGCTGCTTAGCACGTAAACACGTCGAACCATCTCGTTTGGAGCGAGCGGCGTTCGCTATCCGTTGCGGTGAAGAAGATTCCGACCGAAAACAGCTTGGAAACACTCGGCAACCGCCTCGTGCCATCCGAGGAATTGTCGGCAATTAGGCAGTTTCTCGAGAACATAATTAACGCCGGTGGCGTTAATGAGACCGCGAAGGTGTTGAGCCAGCTGGCTGTTGGCCGTTGTCTCGAGAACGGACGAGGAGATTCACAAGATTCACGAGTCCTCGTCGCGTGGACGTTCGACGAACGAAAGGAACACGGGAGATCCGTGGCAGCCACGTTCGCCGAGCAGCCACGATAATTGGCTTCCGAGTGTGTATCGAACGTCGAGAATTTATTTCCGCCCCGCGGTCGGTGGACGGATAAACCTTAATTCCACGGGGAGAAGAACGAGTGCCTTGTGGTTTCTCGTTGGACGGATCGTTGGATCTCGGGGAGTCGCGTGAGATCGTTTCCCTCGCAGCGAGTAACAAGCGCACGTTTGCCGCGCGGACAGAGCCGACTAATCGAGCTTTTTCTTTCTCACGATTTTTGAAAGATTCGTCAAACTGCTTTTTTCTCCTCCCCTGGCACTCTATATTTCAAACCGAAGAAAATGGAAGAATCGGCGATGAAAACGAAACGTTCGAACGATTAAACCGAACATATCGCTTCGTCGAGTCCAGGTTGCAAGGACATTTAAATTTCACCGCGCAAGAACCGATCGATGGTACGTATCTACACTCTCCGCCGTGCATTTGTACCTCTTTTCTCTTTTTTCTTTATTCCGTGGTGCCATCCTGCCGGGATGGCAGCTTGACGTGGAATCGTCGAAAAACGTGCATAAAGCCGCGCGTGTAGACGGCGATTCGTTTTACGGACACGAAGGGCGTGCTGCCACCAAAGAAATTCGCAAGCTCATGCATATACCGGGGGGGGGAGGGGGGGGGGGAGACCGTTTCAATGGTATCAATAGCCGATCGAAAAACTGGTACAATCTTGCACACGCCGCGTTCTCTGCGAGCCTTCACCGCTCTCCTCGCTCCTCCGTCTGCCTCCGTCGTGTCGCGTCGGTTTGTCGGCAATCCGCTGCGAGGAAGGCCTCACCTGGGCCCTTTTTGCCCCAGTCATTGTATTTGCGCGAGCGTGCCCGAAATATCAATCCCGGCCCACCTGTACCACGCGAGGCCGAGATACGTAGCTCAACTCGCGTCGAATTCAACTTTTCCGAAACGTCGAGAAAAGGCGGGCAGAGCGCGCCAAGTATCCGGGCGGACGTGTTCGAGTGTTCATCGAGATCGGTGATCTCCGCGCGATTGGAATGCCTCGAAATTAGTAAACGGACGCTGGGTCCGCTGTAAGTGACACGAGAAGGCTATCCGTGGTATTGAATCAAGGGTTCGGGGGAGAGGAACACGCGTCGACCTTAATGCGATAGCAGAGCCGACAGAAAGCGGCGTGGGACCTTTCTGTAGCCGAAAATACGTGATGCTCTGGGCGATTGCCGAGAGGGGCGAGGGGAAATAGCCGCCTTAAATCGTCGAGACAGAATCACGTACGGGTTCTACGTGGCTGCGGAGTCCTCCGGACGGGATCAAAAGACGCCTGGAGGATACTAGAGAAAGGAGTGGCTGAACTGGATCCCAGCTGAGATAAGCGGAGCCACTACCGTGCTACCACATAGCGCGGCATAGAGAGATAGGATAGCTCTCGGAGAAACTCATTACCTTCTAATAGTTCCCCGTACCGTAAAGGTTCCGCGGAAGGGCTATCCAGAATTTCAATTTGAGAGGAGCACGACCGACCGACCGACCGACCGACCCAGAGAGAGCCGCCCCCCCCCTTCCTTCAAACCTGGCCACGCTTTGCATAATAAATAACCGCGGTTTCGAAGATCTCGGCAGTTTTCGGAACCGTGGCCTAGGTTACTCCGCCACGGTGGGATATCCTGGGAACCATTCTCTGGGAGTGTTGATTTTTTTCAAAGCAATGGTGATTAGAGCGAGAAGAGGAGGGCGATCGAGTTGCGGACAGATTTCGATCCAAATTCTCAACAGTTTGCCAATTGTTATTCTTGCGCTCGTCGTTGGAGACGAAATTAGGTAATTTTCTCTTGGAAAAGTGGCTATTTTTACCTGCAGTTTCAAATCTAAATCCACCTCTAAGTTCCTGCTATGCGAGATCGTTATTTTACTCATCGGGTCGCACGAAGTATGTCGTGCATCGGTTCCACGTTCGAAGGTTAGGCCCGGAACCGTGGAGTGTCGGAAAATTAATTTCCTTATCGCGGACATCTAAACGGCAAAAGACACGGTTGCTTGCCGTAATAGAATGGAAGAGAAAAGAGAAGAAAGAGAGAACGAGGGGCACCGTTTCGAGAAAACAAGATACCAAGCGACGTTAGAACGGCCCCCAGTTTTCAGCAGTGGCGCGGCCAACGAGCGGTATTTTAACGATCTATATAACGACGCGTCTCCGTCCGGTTGACATTTTCGTGGTTGCTTCTCTGAATAGATAGGGCCCCGACTAGCTCCCTTAATTGGGCCCCGTGTTGGCCCGCTATCGTCGGTAGCGGACGGTAGTTGAACCATCTTCTTCTCCTCCCTCTCTGCCTCCTCGCCCCTTTTGCCACCATCTTTGCTCGATCTCCGTTCGTTTTCGGCCGGTGCGCATCGCCGCTTCGCAAGCCTCGTGGCGAGTTCGTTTCTTCTCGTCTCTGGCTTTTATCTCGTCCCTGACGCTCACTGTGCGCGGGTGTTGCTGATTTTCTCGGTGGATAAAGCCGAGGTGGCATGTTTCATGGCGCGTTGTTAGAACGAGGGAACGAGGTCGAAGAGAAGAATACGTCACAATGTCAACTTTCGTCAAACGAAACCCGCTTTTTCCGAAAGTTTCGTTCATGGTTCACGGTCTTCTCATCGGCGGATGATTAGACGTGTGCCGGTGACAGGTGGCCAGATTGGTGAAACTCCGAGGGGAGGATCGAATGGCCTCGAGTGTATACCGGTAGCGTGGAACTCGATACAGGGTTGGCCGAAAGTAGCTCGTCCAAGTTAATTTAGCGCGCGACAAGGAATTCTATATCACGACGGTGGGACCTTCGTTCGTGGAGGAAGTCTTCTCGTGGCGAGCACCAGCTGACACGTTCGTCTAACCAGAGCAACCTTTCCTCTTCGAAAACTCTCAATTTACGCCGGCGTCGGAGATAAACTCATCATCCGTTCACGGTGTTAATTCGCCCCGACGTTTCTACACCGGAAAAGTTCCTCTCGAGGCAGAATATTCTCGAATATACTCGTTGACGTGGAAATTTTCGAGGGAGAGATCTCGTTAATTCGTTAATTCGTCGAATTCTTCCACTTGAAACGTACAACTTCGACGCACTTTCCTATTTTTATCTTCTTTCTGTAGAAGCAACCTGTATTATTATTATTATTATTATTATTATTTATTATAATCCTTGCCTAGGCTGCTGAGGATGGCTTCAGGTTCACAATGTGTTATCTCTTTACATCTTTCTTTCTTATTTTCTAACTCTGTAACTAATTCTTATTGTCTACATCTTATGCAACTAATTTATCCTGCGCTCTATCGTATAATCTTATAGTCTTATAATCTACCCTTATAAATCTTGCAATCTTCTCGTAGGAACTAAAAGTAAAAAGGTTAAAAAATAAACTATCTTCTACTGTTTTCTAACATTGCCTTGTCTTTGGTTTTATTTTGCTGCTTCTTTTAGAAGCAACCTGTATACTCGTTTTCTCCAAAAAAGCTTCAATCTCATCCTTTATCGTAACGTGCCTGTTCTTCTGTCCGAGACTCAAACCCCAAAATTTCAGAATATATATATTCGTCGTGCCTGCATCTGCCTTTCTTTAGAGAAAAATAATAACCCGAACCCTCTGTCCGTATCCAGGGGAATTGCGCTGTTAAATATCCAGAGTAGAGGCATAAAGAGGCGCTCGGTTTAGAATTCATAATAAACAGACGGCGATATGAAAGGTATGCGATCCTGGTCCAGAGGTCCCTCGTTTTCCCGTTTGAAATACGCGTGGGTCGCGACCCACGATGCTTTAATTAAACCGTCGCGTAAAGTTAATTTATGGGAAAAGCACCACGGGCCCATGAACGGAGCAGCGGAAGCCAATTAGGCCGGGTACCACTTCATCGGCGCCTCTGTTTATCGTTCTCTCCATTTTCCCTCCTCTCCTCTTCATCGTCTTTCCCTTTTTTATTCGTTTTCCCATTCTCTGTCAGTCTTTTCTCTCGTCGTTTGCCTCGCCACGATTCGCCGAGAATGTCGTCACAAACGCGACTCGATAATTGAGAGTTCTAATTACCTTCTCCTTGCAACAGACTCCGAGGCGGAGAACGCAACCGAGTCGTTGTCTCGCCGATAGAGAGAAACGGGAAAGCTGGCTCGATCTTCTCTTTGTTCCAGCGAGCGGAATTTCTCCTCCGACGGTGTTGTTAACGGGATGGTGTTTGCTCGGTGGAACGAGGAAGCATACTCTGATCTGGATGCAAGCGATTCCTCATCGATCGGGGAAAGGATCGGTTTCGTGATTGCCGGGTTGCGTTGCAATTTGTGTAATCAGAGAACGATCCGACGAGTGGAAGACTGTTATCATCCTTGTTTTAACAGGCTCGTCGATAATTAATCATCGATTCGGGCAGGGGATTGTTGTTCGGGAACGTTTGTGAAATTGAAAAAAAATTGTCTGCTGCGCTAGGTAGGTCCTACATTTTACCAGTTTTAGACTGGCAGCGTTGTAATTATCGAGATCGATTGAGCAGCGACGGCAAAGTAAAATCGATGTCGCGCGCTCCAGTGATTGCCCCGAATCGAACTTTCTAAAAGTAAAGTCTCGTTCTAAAGCAACCATTGTCCGATCGTTCGAATTTCTTCGTTATCTGCGTTTGTAACGGGAAAGAAAGTATCTTAGAAATCGAAAGTTTGCTGATTCTGCAGAACAGAAGACTGCAGCACCTCAGAGTTACGTTCTAAATCCTACCATTTTAGAGAAAAATCTACCGTCATGATCGGAGAACGAACGGGTGAAAAAAAAAGAAAAGAAAGGAAACAGATGAAATATTTTCGCTCCGTCTGACCAATTTGTCCGCATCGCGTATAGATAGAGTCGCTCGTAAACTAGAGCGCTCTGTTGCAGGCCGAACACACGGAGCGAAAGGAGAGAAGTGAGAGAAGGCGAGAAAGAGAGGGCCAGATGGATTCTGAATACCAATGAGAGAGGCGGCTTCTTTCGCTGGTCGCCGACACAGTGGCTTCATGGGAAGCAGGCCAGAGAACTGGCTTGTTCTCGAGGACGGTGCTAGAGTCGCGCGGTGCGGCGCGGCGTGGCAACTCGATTGACATACACACTGGCACAAACGAGCCACGGAGAGGATCGACAAGATCGGATCGGTCCTTTGTAAATCTGGCGGAGCACAGCTGGCAATTTCGGAGTTCCTTCCTCCCCGAGGCGGAAGAACCAGGGAGAGAACCGCGGAATCGTGACCCGCGATATGTGCTTCGGTTAAATAGAGCAGTTACCATTTCACTCCTTATCGGCATCCTTTCGGCGGAGTTCTTTTGTTCGGCAAGTTTTCGAGTTTTTCTTTCAGCAAAACAGACGTCGGTACACTGGTATTCAGCGTTTTGATAGATTTCGATGATAACTCGGGGTGGTAGCACGGTTTCTTTGAGCAATCCGAAGCAAGAACTCGTTAGCAAAGTCTCGTTACGACGACAATAGTCGCGAGCCAAACTGTTTTCGTCGTTGGCTTTCGCGTTTCTCACAGTTGCGCGAAAAGGAAGTCGTCGTCGTTGGAGCGCAGAATAGAAATTTCGCGCGGTGCGACGTAAACCCGCTCGCGTAACGGAATAATTATAGTCGCCTAGTGACGCACCGTGTTACAAGGCTCGACGACAGTTCCGTGGAACAAAAAAAAAAAAAAGAAAAAAAAAAAAGAAGAAGAAGAAAAAAGTCGGCAAAAAGCAGAGAGCAAGTGAAGAGGAAATGGAATGACAAGGCAAAGAGTAGAGATATCTTATCCTCGCCACTTAAATTAGCCGTAAATGCCAAATAATTGCGCGGCCGCGGTGCAATCGGGACGGTTGGACGCTATGACAAATCATACTCGCGTCTCCGACCTTGCGTGAACTGGTTTCCCATGGACGGACTTCATTTAGGCCTGCGTGAAATTTATAGCTGTGCTCCGGATTCCGCGAAATTACCGAGACACGCGTAAAATGTAGTCGCGGTCCAGCTGCTGGCTATTAATCCTCTGTGCGAGAATAAAGACCCGCGCGAATTAATTATACAGAGAAACTATACGCGAGCGTGAGAGAGAGGGAGAGATACAGATACGACGAGAGTGAGAAAAACGATTAAATCTCCAAGTGGTATAGGTATGCACGCGTGCAAGCGACTGCGACGCTTTAAGACTCCTCTCTTTCGAGGAGAACTTGACGGAAATTGCAAGTTTCAAGCGATTAGTGTCAAATAGTATTAATTATTCCTTTGACGCGTCTGAAATTTGACGAATTTGGTGGAATCTAAGTTTCATTGTTTGATTCTTTGACTTCTTGTTCGAGCAGTGAATTCATCTCATTCGCGAATTCATTTTTGTCACCGTTGAAAGGTCACGCTCGGTCGATCGCGAATCAAAGCTGAAAACGGATTTTGAATGCTAATTCACTCGTTTTGCCATAAAACGTCGAAAGATCAAGGTTTTCCTCGTCTCGTTGCTTCGCTTTCGCCCGCTTCGGATTCGACTCTCGGACTCGACAGGCAACATTTCACGTTCAGTGGCGATTTAACAGCGGCTCGCGCGCGCGGCGTTATCGATGCTGATTTATCGATGATCTCTTCCGAAAGGGTACAGGTGTCGCGGATGCGCGAGAAAAACATGTCTTTCATACTCTGCGAAACACGTTTCGCTGTAGAAAAGGCGGCGAGAGAACGAAAGGCGAGGAAAAAGCGGTGGAAAGAAAAGGAAGAGAAAAAAACGGGCGATATACGGTCGGACAAGGAACTAACGTCCCCTACGATCGAAAGAATCTGAGAAACGAGCCAATCAAAGTCGGTACTGACGCGACCTCCAGAGTTATGCAATTACCAAGACCAACGATTCTTGGTGGTCTTGTTCCTGCCGTCGCGGAATATCGTTTATGTTTCTGGCTGGTCTTCGAGAGACTCGAGCTTCTTCCGTGTGCCTGTCCGCCGCTTGACGGTGCTTGTACGTACGTACTTGTCGAGGATGGAGTTTGCAATCGTTTCGCTTGAACGTTCCGGGAGATATCGGATTCTGCGAAAGACTGTATTTCCTTCGGGTCGTATGGTTTTTCCAATTACTGGAGATTTGCGGAGCTAAGAAGCAAAACGAAGACAGTTTTCAGGGGGATAATGGTTCCGACAAAGGACGAAAAATTATAATTGAAATTGTATCGTTGTTTCATTGGAAAATTTTACTTAACCACTTGCGCTGGCAACTGATTGCGGACCATAACGAGTGACCAGAACCGTACAAAATAATTCGTCGCTTTCCTTTTGAACTCATCGGTACGATACCACTGGATAAAAATTATTGAGAAGTAATAAACTTATAATTTGTTTTGCCTGGGTTACACTTCACTGTATTTGAAATTAGTATATTGAAATGATTTTCTCAGTATTGGGAATACATTTTACCTTAATACGAATAGTAATATTTAGAAACGTTCGAACAGAACCTCGTTTCCCTGAAAATCACATTTTTCAACATAGTTCTATTAAACGTCTTATCTTGCGCTGGCAACTGATCGCGGACCATAACGAGTGACCAAAAACCGTACACAATAACTCGTCGCTTTCGTTTTGAACTCGTCGGCACGATATCACTAGATAGAAATGATCGAGAAGTAATAAATTTATTATATTTATTTGTTTTGTCTATTTTGTTTTATTTAAATATAATTATCTAAGAGAATATTACAATTTTGGAACAAAAAATTCTCGACGTACGTGACACGTCATTTCAGCGCAAGAGATTAAGAGAGAAAGGATAAATAATTCGATATAAGTTTAATTGTAAATTCTTTAGTCTTCTGGAGCAAGTTCACCGAGATATACGTCAGGTTATAGATCCACAATTGCAAGTTGAGTAGTTGTAAACATTGTTGTCGGCTTTAAGTCGTGAGAAAGTTTAGTTTTCCAAGAGGGAAAGTTCACTCGACCGTGTTATCGAGTTGTATTAACTCGTGATCACGTAGAGTTATCGCACACTTGCTTTTCTCTTTTTCGGCGAAAGGAATGTTCCGTTTTCTGCACTGCAAATTTATGAACTTTACAAGGTTTCTCCATCGTCAGATATAATAAACGCAAAGATTTATCTTTATCTTATCCACTTCAACTTTTCGACTCTCGAATCGCTATTAAGAAACAAAAAAAAAAAAAAAAAAAAAAAAATGAAGAAACGCCTGTCTTTCGTAGTATCGAAATACGCGCGAGGTATGCGCGGCGCAGAATTAATTGGACGCGAAGGCGATAATAGTAGCGCGAGAGCTGGCACGTTTCACGACTCATTTTTCGGATTGGCCGAGACAGGGAGATTAATTGATCGGCACGGGTCAAGAGGAGAATTGCCGTGTCGCTCAAAGATAAAGTCAGCGCGCGTTTCTCGGTTACGCTGGCTGGTCAAACACAAAGGGAACAGACGTCGACGCCCCGAGTCACGTCGTCGTCGTCGTCGTCGTTGTCGTTGTCGTTGTCGTTGTCGTTGTCGTCGTCTTTGCCGCCCCGGAATCGCGTGGGAGTCTGAGGAATTGTTAGACGAACTGGAGAATTGCTCACACCCACGATCGGGAAACGGGCCGCGGTTATAAATCGGCGCGGAACCCGCGGAACTCTGCGCAATCTTAAAATTGAATTCCCATTTCTCTTCTGACTCACTCTTGCTGCTCGGAGCGCGAGTCAAGCCGCTTCCACGTCGGCTTTTCATCTCGATGTTCGCGCGAAAGCATTACAGGGGGGAAAGAGAACGCGTGCGTGGAATATCTGAAACTGCTGATAGTTTGGGGGAAAGAAGAAACGCTCTGGCGCCTGAGTATTTGCAACCGGATCTGCGCGTCGGTCGTGGCGGTTCTTATCATTCGGGCGGTTCTGAAACGACAGAATATACCGAAGATATTCTGACGGCAGAAGCTCGGAATCGAAATGAAATCGAATTTCTCGGCCGCGGTCTTTAAATCTTTCTCTCTCTTTAACGAACGTCGATTGCAAATGTCGATTGCATCGCAGCCAGGCTTTCAAAATAGTTGACTTTCGTTCTCCGGTCTTTGTTCTCTCCAGTCAGTATTGGCGTCATCGGTGTATTATATCGGCTTGTACGCGGATTTATCGGTGTCCCAGAAAGCGCGGGAACGCCGCGTTGTTTCTCGCACCGATCGTCGTACGCATTTCGCATACCTTGCCCACGCACGTGAGTCAATCGGCGCACGATGACGCCAGCATGGCCCTTGGTGACACGTTCTTTGACTCATGTCCTCGTTTATCGATGTCTCGACCTCTCCTGGCCACGAATTAATTGTCAATTAATCACCTAGGTGACTAGATTCAAATCGACTTCTCAACTTGTCGGATATTTGTGTTTCGTTTCTCTCGAACAGACAATTGAGAAATTTGCATCGGTGGATTTTTTGAGAAGCTTCGCGATGATCCGATGGAAGGTCAGCTCTCAAGTAGTTTAGGAACCGAACAAATTAAATAAGCGAGTACAAAAAATGCGTCGGCCATTAAAATTGCCTCGAGTTGTGCGTCATTCTGTCTTTTGTTCTCGCGTAAACTCGTCTGGCGAAACCAGACGATGATCGAAGTAAAATCCCCCGGTAACGCTACGACGGATTTCCGAACGTCATCGTTCGTTATTTCGCCGTCGATGCGAAATGAATCAGCACGCGATAAATGATTTAAACGAATTAAGCATTCATCTCAAATTTACTTCAGGCGAATGCGTCATACACGACCTTTGCTCACTGTTCTCGGAACTATGCTGCTACGTGTATAGAACACACCACCCACGCTTGTTGGGATATCGCACCCTCGAAGTTACGTTCATTTTTTTTTCTAAAAATGTCTGTCACCATCCAGCATTCACGCGTTGGAAACGAGGAGATTGTACCTTGGTTTTATGACCGAACTGGCTCCCCAATAAACTTGGGAAATCCCAGTGAACTAGCGTAAGAAAGTATCACGATAAAAAGAGAATATAGGAGTGGGAGTGACGACAAACCTTCTAGTAAGAGGACGACGCTTACTCCAGAATCTTCGAATCGAGAAGATGGCGTTTTCAGTTTCGCGCAATCTCGATTTCAATTCCCTCGATTTCTAATATTCGCGATCGCATCAGCCGTTTCTACTGGGTTCTATCTCGATGAAACGCAAAATAGAGAGATGCAAAAATGGGAAGACACATGCCAGACTGATGGAAACGAGTTGCAAGCGTGTTTCATAATCGTTTCTTGCGAGTCTGTGCTCGGGGCTTGCTCGTGGCGGGAGGACAAGACAACACGAATCGTACGGATCGCGCGATAGCATCTAATATTCCGTGTTCCGACCTTTAGCCACGGCGAACAAGGTCGGAGGCCCCGCAAGCCCGTAAACCATCTTCAACATCCGTGAAAGGATTCCAACACCTACGGTCGGGAGCGCAGCAGTCGGCCACCAGTCGACTCCCACATCGAGCGGATCTAGAAGTTGGAAACGAGGATGAGGTTGCAAGGATTACGCTTCTCGGAATGCTAAAAAGGATTATTGAGGATCTGGACGGGAGCTTACGGGGAAGGAGAATACGCAGATTGACTGGTCGTTGCTCTAAATGCGGAAGGTTGAGGAGTCGAGTGGGATTGAACATTTTTCGATCTCGGGGCAACGCACAACGAAATTTTTACTCAGTCTCACTGGGAAAGTAACATCACGAAACGTCTGCAGCTTCGTCCCGTCGGCGAGACAAGTTTCGAAATTGAAAATCGAGTGAATATTTCCGGCGGCGGAGAATCTGGGAAAAAACGTCGGTGGCAAGGTTGCGGTTTTAGAGCACAGGTACCACCGGCCGGGTGAAAAAGTCGCGAAACAATCGACGTTTCGCCAGTGAATTCCCGATGCAGTCGCAGTGTACGCGTGTTGCTTCGACGGGAAAGTTCACGCGCCACCGGTTCGCGAACCGCAGACACGATCGTCGCGCCAAAAGGCAGAATTAAGAGCAAAACTAAGCGATCGACCGCAGGTCGTACCGTTAAGTGGAACCTTTTACGTTACGTTGCACTTGGTTTCGTGCGATGAAATGGTCTCGAGATCGACAGAGGTTTGCGCGACAGAAAACTCGAAAGGAAATTCACTTGGTAGTTGATGGATCGTAACGTTAATCGATGTTGTAATCGAACTAATCGTGACACCTATGTGCGTGAGTACTATGTACTACGTTGTCACGTAATCTTTAGCCGATGATTCCTTTTGTTTGGTTTGGTCTTGAGACCCTTCTTCTTGTTTCGCCAGCCGAGCTGCAAAGACGCATACAAGTGTTATTTTATTACAAAAACTACAATTTTAGATCTTTACTCCAAAATTGGCGAGCAAAGCGATCGACGACGAGGCAGTTGCGCGTTTTGTTGAAACGATCGATATCGTTTATCAGGTTTTTTTTTCCCCGTTCAAATTCAAAGCTTACGGAGTCAAAGCGAACGGAGGTGTTTCTCCGCGAGCTGATAAGACCACCTGCGCGTCAAGGCTCCTTTCAGATAAAAATCTTGCGCTTCGCGTAGCCAGCACGGGTGGTGAGCCCATAGGTAGTGCCCACTATCCCACCACAATGGTTATTGTTTCAGCACGGTATGCGAGCGGCGTTGTGTGCCGCCTATTTATGACACATTATGCGAAAGCGCACCCGATAGAGTACGAGTATTGCATTTCGTGCCATTGTGATGGCAACAATGATATACCCCGGGCCCATATAGCCTGGCACCACTACATAAATCACGATTCGTGCCGCGCATCGATGCCCTTGCTTACCTCGCTTCGGCCCAGGTAGGTGTAGCCCAGAAATACTTCGCGCCCTGCTTTTTCCTTTTACATCGAAACACCATCGACCGAAGAAATACTCGTTCGGCTCGATTCTCTCAAAAGCTCAATAGCGGTTTCTTTCTCTCTCTCGCGAGGAGAGTGGACTTTTCAATTGCCTCGATTGAGATTTCTTCTCTGCAAACTGTCTTGGGGAAGATGATTTTCAGAGATGCTTGAAAGACTCGAAATCTGTCGCGATGGCACCGGGATCGCGGGATTTGTACCGACGGACGTAAACGTTCGTTAGCTTGGTCGTTAAAACGGGAAGAAACCGGGCGAGCACCGGAATTTCTACCGCTCGAAATAATATTTCTGCCGGCGGAGGCGTGCGCGCCTGTGTCTTGGCGTCCGTTCCAACACGCATACAGCGGTAAAGAGAGAATGAGAGACTGAAGGAGAGAGAGAGTGAGAGGGGGAGGTGAAGGAAGAAGGCAAGAGAGTAGCCGCACGGTGGTTTATTCGCGAGATCAGAGAGAAAGAGAGAATGAGAGGAGGCTCGGGTATGCAAATCGGAGGCTTTAGCTCCGATATAGAGAGAGCCAAGGTGCGCGCGATTCGAAGGGACTGCTGCCTCCGTCGTTCGCCATATATCCGTTCGCTAGGTACTATATAGTGTCGCTGATTAAAGGACACAGCCCCTGGCGACAATTCTCCTCTCCTCACCGTCTCGTAGACTTTGCTGCTGTTCGTTTTCTAAACGTTGGGCCCAGCTTGAAAGGCTTTAAACGCGGTATATAATCTCGACGTAGCGTGGTTGTTGGAAATACTTTTGAAAGTCAGGTCTCTCACTTTTTTTAAAGTTAATCGACCGGTTACGCCGGGGAAGAAAGCTCCAACTATTCTTTGCCATTCGAAATCCACGATTTCTACGTCTCTTGAAGCCCAACTTGCAAAAAATGCAGGAAGAGGAGGAGAAATATTTGCATACGTTTGTAAAATCGTTCGATTTAACGGCAGCTAGGCGGAAAGCCAAGCTTCTCGATCCCTTTTTCCCATTGGCTACGGCGCGTTTCAGTCGCTCGCGACAGCACGGTCGCGCCGCATTCCAGCCACGCGCCTTGCCTAGGAACACTGGCGTAACTACCGATCGGCCTTAACCAGCCGATTTGTCAAGCCTGGCCCTATCTGCCTCTCCGGCTCTCGATAACAACAATCACGTCAACCGCGACGACGATTACCGAGCGATCGCTCGTGAAAATACCACACCGGTGTGATCGGACGCGATCCGTCGTCACCGGATGTTACCGCGATGAGTCGGCTTTTGCGGCTTTGCTCGTTCTGATTGAAAACGGTACTCGTGGGACTTGCGACTACGCTTTTTGCAACCTCCGTCCCATTCGACCAAGGGAAGATATCCTTCTTCCGTGGACCAACTGACGATCTTGCTATGTTTTTCTTCGGAATCTAGAAATTTGTAGGAATTTTCATCATTCGGGACTGAGTTATGAAATCGATCCTCGAAACTTGTTAAAAGGGGTTGTATTTTATTTAGAGAGAAAGGGATTATTTAGAAGAAGAAAAAAAAAAGAGAAGCAATCGTTGGAAAAAGAAAAAAGAAAAAAAAAAAAGAAAGAAACCGCGACGCCGGAAATGAGAAAAAGAAAGGAGACGCACGAGAGAGAAGAGCGGAACTCGTTTCTCGAAATCGCCGGGTACCTACGTCAATGGGAGTCTGCTAGGTACAGCAAGAGCAGCAAAAGCAGCACGAGCCGAGGCTGTGTAAGTCGCGGTCGAGCGGAGGCGGTGGGAGCCGTCTCCGCTCTATCGTGGCGTGGAGAAGCGAAAGAGAAGCAAAAAGGAGCCGCGCGGCGAAAAGGCGCGGGTTTTACGGTGGTAGGGGATGAACGGCGAGAAAGTGGTGGCAGACGAAGAGAACGCTACGCCGCGAACGAAGGAACGAAGAGAGAGAGAGAGAGGAGAGACCCGCGACACAATCACGTCCTGCACGCGCCGTGCCTGGAGCCACTTTCAGACGCTGTTACACGAGGCACTAGGGGCTCCCTTTTCCTCCACTTCCGAACGCGCCGAGTACGTTTTTCTGTCAACAACTCTCCGTCCTCTCTCTCTTTCTCGGAGCAAACTTCGTCCTACAGCGACGCGAGGGTGCTTGAAAATTAAAAATTTACGTGTACGGCTTTTATCGATGACATTTACGATATTTTATGATATTTGTGTAATTTTTCTCTTCAGGTACGCTTCGTGGAAACATGGAAGCATTTCTAAGTTCTATTGCTCTATTAGGTGTTCACTGGTTGGAGTACATTCTATCTAGAACTGTTCGCCCATCTGTATGTATTAACACGTATTAATTTCAAACACTCGCCTATAAACCATCGAATTTTCAAATTTTCCATGCAAATCTAAAACAATCTAGTACCAGTTGGTTACCTCAAGTGGACACACATCTAGTACTATCATCTGCCAATGGCAGATATCGATCACGATGTTAATCCTCAGATAAAATTTTGAATCATTTCTCTCAATCGTCAGGCCTTCGTTCAAACTGTCAGGGATCATTGAAGTCCGCTGTATCGCGAAAGATCCGATGGATTCGTCTCGTGTAACATTGCTTGGATCGCGACCGCCGCTCGAGGCGCGCACAGGCGTCTGACCCATGCGCTTCTAGCGCTCGAGGCAGCCTCCAAGTGTGGGAACTCCTCACCTCGAAGCCTCCCGACGACCTTTGCCGGCAACCTGCAACCGCATATCTCGCTGCACCCTTGAAACACCGGCATAGATACACCTCGACACGGTTCCACCTCCCCCTCTTTCTTTTTCGCTCTGCTCTTCTCTCTTCTTTCCCTCCCGGTCTTGTTCCATTTCTTTCTACGCGCTCGGCGTCCGAATGGAGTCCTCAGGATAACGGATTCAAGGTGGGGACCATTAGCTGTGACGTATTCCGGTTCACGGAGGAACGTATTGTGCCGGGCTGATTGCGCGCCGCGGGCTCAACAGCCGCGCGGCCATTTGTCTTCGCGAACGCGCAGAAAAAGCGCCGATCGGGAAAAAAATTCCCGCGTTGAGGGAAAAAAGAATAAGGAAAAGAAAAGAAAAATAATGGACTCGACTTTTGTGGCGGGATTGAGCTGTTCGGAACGCCGACCGTGCCGGCTAAAATGGCACACTAAGCATTCAGTTCACCTTTGTGATTTACCTTCCCTTTCGGATTTTCACTTCTCCTTCTGGCGAAATTCTATTTACTTTTTCCTTGTCTCCCCTGTGAATTGAATTTGTGGAAAGGATAATTCTTTGGAGAGAAATTGAAAACGCTATAGTCACGTTCCATTATGTCTTGAATCGTACAGTGCTTGAGATCCCTTGTGGTTATCTTTTTCCTTAACAGGAGCCACTATTTCGTGGAAATTCAGTTGTTTGAGAAACGCAAAGTTCCTCGCAAGGTAGACAATGTTTCAAGGTAGGAAACGTACTTCATTTAGCTTTGCCAGTGGTTGCCAAAGTCTTTATGTGCGTGTTTTGTGAGTCTGCAATGTCCAAGGAATTTCCTCTATTATCTCCTTCGATAAAATCTTTCCTTTTTATTTCTTAAATGATATTCTTGTTTCAAAGTACGTTTCGAATTCAGTTTCATAATTGAAATTTGGATCTTTTGCGCAAGGAGGTAATAAAATATCTCACTCTCATTCAGTGACGTTGTTCTTACGGATAACGATACAAATTTTTACGGAATTCGTCTCGATGATTTCGTGGAAATGTCAGTGAATTTGACCTCTCTCTCTTGCGATTGAAACATTTGCTAATACCACGCAGAAATGAAAACAAGACGTCTGATTTTTAAGGGCAAGAGAGATTATCAAACAAGTAATTACAGTGATTTTCCCTTTGTTCGCGGCTGCTTTTCAGATTCTCTTTCCACGATAGACAAGCCAGAACTTCATGAGGGTAAAGTTCAAGGCGAATTACTAGCCATTTAACGAGTTTCTCGTTGCTTTGCTCGTCGATCCGCGTGTGTCGGTATCGTTGTTTACTTGTTTACGGAACGCGTTCAGCCACGTTTCTCCACAAAGATAAAGACCACGTTTCCTATTGCTTGGGAATTAAATGAGAATTGATAATAGATACGGTACTTCGTACTACGCATTTAATTTATTTTTATTTTCTGGAGAATAATATCTTTTATCGAGCAAGTGCACGATATACAATTTTTATTCTTCGTCCGCCAGATCGTTGGATTTAGACAACGCAATATTTAATTGCCCGTCTTGTGCTTGTTGTTAACAATTCGTAGCTATTTATTAAGTAATTCCTCGACAAAATTAGCTAATTTTTGAGGAAATTGTGCACCTGTGCACGAGATTACAAGTAGAAATTTTTCATTGAGGAAAATTGCGGACAAACTAGTAACACGTAGACGTATTATGCAAGCCATTTTTCACACAGAGAGAACGCGCAACGTCTCGTTCGAAGAAGTCGTGAATCATGCAAAAGTCAAATATCAAAGAAAAGAAAAAAACGCGGGATTTTTCATTAATTTAAGCGTCAATCTTTAAGCAAATAAACCGCAGACGAATAGAGAAGGGAAAAAAGAAGGAGATAATCCGAGTTGCCCGCTCGTGACCTTTCGCCACGAGCAACGAAGGATGGAGGCCCGCTACGCGACCATGATCTTCGATCTGGATCGAACGATCAGTGATCCGGTTTCTGGTCGCCCGTCTGGAGAGAAGGTGAAGGCTCGCAATTACTATCACAATGGCGAATCCTCGAGGGTGCAGTCGGTCGTCGTGCGACCAAAGTACAGGCTACAGGTTCGGACCGATCTCAGTTCGCGAATCGTTGCGTCCCCCGCGATCGCATCGTGAATGATTACTGCTCGCGTTCTCGAGAGCGGATCCTCAAGCCCCTGCAGCTGCGTTTACATGTTCATCGCGACTCCTCCGTGCCGAAGCGAAGAGTCAACCTCGTGATTTTTGCGCGGCACGGTTCATCGCTGCATGGCTGTCAAGTGTTTGCTCAACGACGTTGCTTCAGCGACGTTTTCCTTTTTTCCTTTCTTCGAAATGCGCGCGCGCGCGTCGAAAGACTATTTTTCCGGAGATAATTGATTGGACGCAATTGGATTGCCTTTCGATATCTTTCGTTATTGTGGATTCGTGATAATTCCAATTAATGAAAAAAAATTCTTATTCTTAATCGTTTACTTTAAATGATTTCTTGTATATTTCTTGGCGGGTATCCATCTCTCCTAAGAACGATGAGCAATCGTTGAATAAATATTCGATGACAAAGCGTTAGTCGAGTGTATTGCAGATGAAATTCGCGGACGATATCGTCATTTTCAGACGTTCCAAGCGTTTCGAATAATCGTCGAAGGCTTCAGGAGAAGAATCGATGATCCTGACGTGTGAAACGCAGCCAAATTTCCATTTTAAATTATAAATTACAGTCGGCGAAGAATCCGTGGATAACGAGGACACTTGCGCCTATAATTACTTTAGTTTTCTATTGAAAAAAGAAACCATCGCGTTCTATTGGATTTTCTTTCTTCTGAACAGATATCTCTCGTGAATTCTTCAACCTATTAGCCGCGACACAATTGCGCGTCTGTTCTACATCTCGCCTGATCTAGATCTCGTCAATCTACGGTTAATTAGTTATCGAGATTCGATTGTGCTCACTTTCCAGCCGAATAGAATAAGTTGAATGATTTATCGTCTTTGTATACGTTTCATCGTGAAAACTCGCGAGCTCTTTTCCACAGAAAATGCCATTGTCTGAAACTGCGAACCTTAGCACAAAGAATCTCTTTTCAACTTTTTTTCTTTCAATTTTTATTTAACTGACCATGTTTCTTTTTTGGTTTTAAATTAGCTATGTATTTCAGTGTCATTCTGTCATACACACACACACACACGCGCGGTACCATTTTAAAAATACTGTAACACCGAGGGCAAATTAAAATTTCAGATTTAGGTGAAATTTATTTACGAATTCGCATCGTAATGTGTCAACAGCCTTTACTTTACACTGTGATATATTATAATGTATTCGACACGATGGCCATTGGCCGAGTTCAAGGAGCAATCCGTGACCTTCAAATAATCCAGACATCGTCTGAACGCGTCGGATTAACTGGACTATGACCAGCGTAATGCGCGTATACATGCGTCTGACGATCGTACGCGTATCTAATGGTGTCAGCACACCTTTCTCCATCGATGCTCGGACACCTGTTTTCAAATATATACGCGCGTGACGTTCCTACGCAATCTTCGTGAACGGCCACACCTGTTTGTCGTCGCGAACGAGCGTATCAGGCCGACGAGTATCAGCCGCGCCTGTTTTTAATTATCGATACCTGTGAGCCTGGCCCCGAAATTGGCACTAATTTCGAATGATGGACCTCTGGGTCGGTCCATCTCTGAAGCGGGTGTGCAAGAGGTCGATTCCACGCGTGGAATTTTTAATTTCATTGAAATTAACATGGCGACTCCGAGCGCGAATTCCACGGATTCCAAACACTCTCGGCGCATCTAGAGCAGGAAGCAATACGTGAGCAGAAATTTAGCTGGCAGATATCGCAAGAAGAGAGACATTCCTAACAACAGGTTAGACTAGTACCGCGCTATCTCTGGACGATCCCTTCCGATTCGAGGGAATTTCCCGTGCTTTTTATTCGGTCAATTTTGTCGTCGTCGTCGTCGTCGTCGTCGTCGGTTGCTCGACCACGCCTGGAAGGACCAACAAGACGGAGCAAAAAAAAAAAAAGAAGAAAAAAGAAATGAAAAAGGAAAGGAAGAGAAAGAAAGAAACGAAATGAAAAAGAAATGTAAAAAGGAGTTGTCCCGTTGGTGAGCCTGGTCTTGCCCCTGAGTCGTTCTACGAGCTCTATCTAACCGCAGTGGTTCGATCGGTTCGCCAACGACGAGGAGAGAGAGAGAGAGAGAGAGAGAGAGAGAGAAAAAGCTGAAAAAAAAGAACGTGACACGTGCGTTCAGTCTTCCGGCGACAGGTTCCGCCGAGATTTTCACGACTCTTTGAGTGAACCAGTCGCCGATACTGCCAATTAAGCGCGCCTCAGCCACGATCGAACGACGATTTATCGCCGGTTAAGGTTCCTTTCTCGGACGGACTGGCACTCGCGGCTGGAAATGTTTTCATTCCGCCGGGAGGTTCTCCTTGAACCGGTGCGCGATTAGCACGTCGATGCTCGCCGTGAAATTTAAGGACTGGCAGGTTGAAGCACGGGGATCAACCGGGTAGCTGCTTGTTGGATCGCGTGGCCGGTAAGAAGCGTCTCTCTCACTCTCACTCTCTCTCTCTCTCTTTCTTTCTCTGTATGGTTCTTTGCTTTTGCACGACGAAAGGGTAGTTGGATGGTTTTACCGGGATTTGATGGCCGAGAGGAACGGGGGAAGATGGATGGTTCGCCGTGTTTTGTTTGGTAGATTAGCCGCGTGATGGATGGGGAAAGGAGTATGTGGACATAGGTAATTTTACAGAATGCAATTTGCCGGTGTGCGTGAAACGTGTGAGGTTGATAGGTAAATTAGAGCGCGATCGCCAAGGGTGTGGCTTTCGCGTAACTCGTTACTCTATTCCGAAATTTACACCAACTGCTCTCTGCCGATTTTCTGAAAAAATCAGCAAGAGCGCGGATTCACTGCTGGCGAAATCGCCAGCGATCGTTCGCCAAAAGTTTCACCAGACTCTCTCGCAACTTCCGCGAAAGGCGGTTTGCTTGCTTGCGAGGCCTCCGTGTTGCGTAGTGCGCGTGTCGCGTCGCGAGAGAATCGGCCGCGCTTCCCTATTTATTTTCTCGTCGCCAATTAATTCGGGCCGCGGTGGCGTGGCGTAGCGTGGCGTGGCGTGGCCCCGCGTGGACCAAGACAAAGCAATCGCGCTCTGGTATCTGCGGTGGCGGGCCGACCGCTCGTTTAATTAGCGAGTATTGTGCAGCGAGAGGGCGACCGCTATCCCTCCACGCTCGGATATCGCTTAACAAGATCTTATTCAGCGTTCGCGGTACCGAGGGTTAATGATGCTATCGCCATACAGTGCCAAAGCGATCGCATTACAGATACTATTCCGGCGTATTCGCCGTGGACCGCTCGCAAGGAGGCGCATACGACGTCGATATTTCTTTAACGATCGCCGCTGATCCCACGTGGACCGGCAGCCACGGCTCTCTCTTCTCTTCTCTTCTCCTTTGTGTCTTTCTTTGTCTCTCTTACCGTTTTCTCTCGTTTCATCTCTGTGGATCTTTTGTTGCCGAGCCACGGGAACCTTGTCGCATTACCTGGTAAGGATTTCGCTGGGACTTTGCCCGATTAATCGACGAAAACGATAGCCTCAACCGCCTCCGATGGTTGGACCTTATGAAGATTTTATCGCGCCTCTCTGTGCCGCGGCACAGAGAGATGCTACAACGTTCTTCAAATTGTAACCGTGTTTGTTCCGTGTGATACGGGGATGAGCGCAGGAGGGGGATTAAGCTGAATTTCCATGCCATTATCGTAAAAGCGTGTATTTATCCGATAAATGGAAATTCCTTCGCTTAGACACAGCGGATGCTAATACTAGCCTGTGTAACTGCGATGGCCTTGACACGCGATTGTAATTCACATCGTTATATAATTCGTGCGGTGCTCTTTGACGACAAACGACGAAAGCGTGTCTCGGGCGAGCAGAAGGAATTTCATTCAGAAATTCTCCAGTTCTCCGAGTACGAATGGCCACGTCTCTCAAAATGTTTAGAATAAAAAGAAAGAAGGAAAAAGCTAGAACAACTCAATTACGTTTCTACGTTGTGCCAAATCCAATATATAATAAATTTGGATTTCAGTTTAAGAAGAAGAAAAATTAATTTGCAATTAATAGATAAAAATGAATTAAATCTAATTATTATAAATATAATTAACTTAAAAATTTATTTATTTAATTACATAAAAATTTTCTTAATTTATCGTTAGAGTATGAACCTAAAAGCTTATAATTACCTTATTATAATATATATATATAATATTTTTTATATTAAAATATTATTTTATTAAAGTGATTTTAAAATATATTTAAATTTATTTATATTATTAATATTATTAATTCATTTAAAGTCAAAATTTAATATGCAATTTTACATTAAATATAATTTTTTATAAATTATTTTTTAAATGTAAAATAAAATTTTATAGAATATATATATAAACCTATATAAATCTATCAATCAGTCGCATTATTTAAAACAGCGACTGACGTTGTAATTAACCGGTCAATTAGTATAATGCCACGATAATAAAAATAGATCGCGTGCAAGGACAATTTTTATGCTCGCTCGTTTGCCTTTTTTTCGTTCCACGTTCAACGATTTTCTAGTTTTTCCTTTTTCTTTCCTTTCTTTTTTTTTTTTTTTCCGCCGAAATCACGTGGGCTGGCGGAACGATTGTTCCACTCGGAAAGTCCGAGCAGCGCTAAAAGTTTCGGGGCGTGGACAGTAATTTACGATGCCACGCGGTAACTGTCGGTCAGTGCCGACGAGAGCAACGCTAATGTCCTTTCTCGCGTGGCTTGGCTCGCGCGAGTGCGGAACGCGAACCCAGTGGGAAAAAATGGGGATGAAAGGGGAGAGTGAGACGAAGGGCGGCTAGCCAGATTATGCCAAACATAAATCTGCGGTCTCGGCCGACCACGGCTGCCTTTACTGCCGTTCCACGAAAACCCACACCCCAAAATGGCCCCGGTGCCAGCCCTACGACCATCGACCACCGATGTAGGTCTGTTTGCCTTTGGATTTTTCCGTGGACTTTGATCGACTGCTTTCCGAATTTCTCCACGAAGCATGAACGTGCACGAAATTCACATTCGCACCAGCTAACAGGTAAAAGTAAAAGATGCGAGATTCCCTCGCCAGAAAATGTGAAACGTTTCCCTTCGTAACGAGCGTTGCGCAGCTCGATGCATACTGATAACGTTCACGGTGTACGTGAGACGGGATGGGGGACGCGTACGGGTGAAATTGAATTAATGCAACGACAAGTAGAGATAGAGAAGTCGGTTCGGATACGTAAAACGGCTGGAATCCGGATCGATGTCGACTCGGCCGCCACTCAGTGAATCCAGACGGTCGTAATCAGACGCTTCCCATCGCGGGATACTCGGGGCGCGTCGCGAGAAAACCTCGCCGGGGCCGTTTCTCTCCACTTCTCGAGACGTGAGAAGTCTCCAGTTCCCACAAACGAAACGTCGAGGGAAACTTGGAAATTGCGCGACCTTCGCGCAACGTCGTCCACGTGCCTCGTCGCGCTGAAGGAATGAGAACGGAGATAGATCGCGATTCTCGATGGAAATTTCTCGGAGTATGTAACTGCGAATGTGTATCGGAGGTGAGAGAGTGTGTCGAGAAGGTTGTTGACCGTTTGTTGACCGTTTTAGTGCCGCGGGCTATTTAAAAAAAAAAACCGTGCTGGATAGAGTGCGATAGTGCTACCTCGATGTAACCACACATATAAAGTGTATGTAGATAAAAGTAGATAAAGTAAAAGCTGCTTGTTTATGTACGTGGTTTAGGTGTAATTCAGACCTTTTTTGGCCTCCCATCTCATTATTCGAAAAGTGAATTTTTAAACTGGAGGAAGCCTAAAAGGCCATTAGTTAGGGTGCAGTTGATGGTGCATCGCACAATGCGCAAACGTTCTATTTTTTATTTAAAGAAATGCAAAAAGTTCACTGTTAATAACTCGTTCTCGAATTGGAAGAGGAAGCTATGGCGCTCTAATCGAAACCGAGCGCATTGATACTATTCGACACGACTCTTGGATCTTCAGCGCTGACTTTAAACAATTATTGTCTGACTCGTAGTCTGTAAAGATGTTTGAGCAAGGGAACAGTAGCATAACACAACATGTTTTCAGATCAAATTTGAAGATGAAACCCACACAGAATTGTGACGCGAAATTGTAGAAAATGAAGGGAATAATCGTTCGTCAAAATGTACAGTATTACTTTTGAGAGTGAAATTTCTTTCGCTCGAAAAAAGAATAAATTACACGAATGAAAATTGTCTCTGAGAACATTCTGACGATACAAGCTTTATTTCGACATGTTAATTAGATATTTCTACATCTCTTCTTCCGTCATGTCCGTGAGGAACGTGGGTTCCTCATATTCGTACAGGGAACTGATCCGAGGTCTCGCAATGATGATGATCACGCCACGAGTGATACCAGTCACGGTTCCGTGCCATCCAATAGCGTGCCGGGCAAAAAGCGATCATTTATTAACGAAACAATCGTGGAAATCGGTTTCTTGCCTCCATCTCGCCGTCATTGCACAACCGGTTAAGGATCGCGGTAAATACTCTCTCTCTCTCTCTCTCTCCTGCCACAAGTTTGCAATGCTTTACGAGTTATCGCGAGGTAGTAAAAAGCTCGTTACGCGTGTAAACCCATCGGCTAGCATCGTTTGTAAACACGGGAAAGGAAATAGAACCGGGGAAACGAGAGAAGAAAATGTTTGATGAAGACAAAGCGAGGATCCACGAGTTTGGAGTAACGATCGCGTTAAAAGCAGCTCTTTGTCCAAGAGAGGCGGAATGGATGAGAACGATAGAAAGATAAGTGAATTTTTATTAATCAACTGGATATTTGTCAACGACGGGAATTTCTGGACGACCGATATTGCTGGTTAGTTCGATCGCGTGGAGAGTGGAAGGTTGCAGGACTTGGAACGAGTCGCGGAAGAACTAGCCGTTGTTATCTGCTGGTCGTATAAGTTCACGGCTCGATAACAGGGACACTCCTCGTTGTCGATTATCGTGAAAAAAAAAGTTCACGTCTCCGATAGTCTTGCTCGGAACAAATACTTTGCCTCGCTCGAGATACCGGGTTGCTTTTTTACGAGTTTCAAGCAGTGCAGACTGTGCGCGCGCAGAAAGGTGCGCTGATTTTGTTGAAAAATGTTCGCGTTCGGTGTTTGCCAAGCGATCCCCCGATTCCTGAAATCAAAACGTTCCGTATTTTTCAAAAATCTTTTCAAACTGGCAGCCGGAGAAATTTGGAACGAGATCTATAAATTTCGCCTATCTATAAATCGTCGACGTGATCAATTTCGCGATTTATCGGCGCATTCTTTCTGGAATCAATTGATTGCGCGCAGTCGGCAGTTCGGTTCGGGAAGTTGGCGCGATTACGCTCGGCGAACCCCGAGCCTGAGTTTATGGTCTCGTAAATAAGGGAACTTAAAATCAATACCTTGGCTTTTTATGCGGCGTGAGCGAGAGCTGCGCGAGTCCTCGCCGCTTCCTCAACGCCGAGAGGATGGAAGCAGAAGCGGATCTGCATACGTTCGTAGCTTCCGAACCGAAGCTCATGCTCGCGCGAACGATCGCCGATAAGCTCGCCTAATTTATCGCCCTTTTCCCCCGAAGGTTAATGCACCGAGTTGTGCGCACCCGTTCGTTTCGTACGAACGAAATTAATGCTCTCTGATCCGCTCGCTGATCGTTTGTTCCGATGTATTCACGACGACGAATCTTAATGAAACGTTACTCGTAAAGCATAGAGGATAGAGACATTGATCGTTCCGAGATGATGATCGATCAATCGAGATTTATTCGAATAGAAAGACGATACTGAACAACTCTTAATGAAACGTTACTTGTAAACCACTGGATCGTTCCGAGATGATGATCGATCAATCGCTCAATTGATCTTCCAAAACTGTCCGTGCCGAAGCAAGGAAACAAAAGTAACGTTGATGGCGCGAAGTTCCAGCTACCTCATGACGAACGACAAAAGTCTGAACAGTGGACAACGCGTTGCACAACGCAACAGGCATTACATAATCCCCCGGGGCCTGGAGTATAACTTCATAGCGGGTCGGTGCGTGGAGCGAGCAGGCTGCACCTGCGATCGATGACCGATACTCACTTCGAGGTGGTCGTCAGCCTCGCATGCGAGGAGTTCCTCGCGGCCCTCTCGAATCCGATAACGCGACGCGCTCGCCTGCACGTGTTCCCGCGGTGTTTCCTCACGGACGCATCCCCCGTGCGACATAAAACATTCCCCGGCGATATAAATCGGCCGCGCAACGAGATCGATCCTCGTTACCGCATCGCCGCGCAGACAGTCGACGAGCTCGAGGCTTTACGGTCAAACGGGAGGGGATGAGAGAGAGAAATAGAGAGAGAGAAAGAGAAAGAAAGAGAGAGAGAGAGAGAGAGAGAAGGTCTGGACGGCGCCTTTTGTTTTTGCCCTGTACATCAGATACTAGTCTGTCCGTTATCAACGAGTGGTATCAGGCCCACGGCGAGGATGTAAGTATACGCGGCGCGTTCCACGCCGCGTACTGTGTGTGTCTCAGATAAGATATCTCCGAGTACGGGGCACCGATGCCTCTGTCCACCGTCTTTGCTCCACCTTCCTCGTATTCCATCGTCTCCTCCCTCCCTGTCCTCCCCCCGAACGTCCAACGAACGTGCCAATAAATAACTCGAACCCATCGGTTTTTGCCGATCGAAACGCCGTTTCACCCTGTGGTGCGAACGTGCTCGTTTCGATTCGTGGATCCTCGGCCCCGGTTTGCTCGGATCTCACTCGATAAAAATGAGAGTCTTCTTTTTCTTTTCCTTTTTTTTTTGAGTCGAGGTGTGAAGTGAAGCAAAGTTAACGCAGGCCCTTTATTTTCCTGGATCAAACCAGATTTCAGATTGCAGCAAATTCTGAGAGGATTTCGCGCAAAGACTTTGACTTTCCTCATCGAACTTAAATTACCGTTCGAGATATCATTCGCGACTGAGTCGTCCACTCTCTCCGAAATTTTCCCTCCGCGAAAAGAAGAAAAGATCGAGCGTCATACACGATGATGTACAGAAGCTTGTGGATTACCGTAAAAACTCCTGTCGACGACGTGTAACCGTCGTCGTTATTTTTTTGTGGGTTTTTGCGCGACCCGCGCGAAGCGGATAACACCAGGGTGGCCTGTTCGGCAGGGGCGTTCGTGTTCGTTCGATGTCGTTCGCGTGCACGAGCGTTCCGCGGATCAACCAGAACAACGAAAATTACGATTGATGGAAGAGAGTCGGTTTTTAGCAAGTTAAAACATGACTGGCGGCGCGAGAGATCGGAATCGGCGTCTGCCACCCTATATAATCTGCGCTCGGAAATTACACGACGATGTCTTGTCGGATAAACTCGACGAAGATGATAATGTTCAACGGCCATGCAAACGGATGGAAATCGATGTCTTCGAAAATATCGTATCGTTCTCGTTCTTTCTTCTTTTTCTCTTCTCGTTCTTTCGGCTTCTCGTTGAGCGTCCTCGTCGCCACGCGTTTGCCCGCGTGCTAACTGAGAGTGATAAAATCGCGATCGATTACGATCCTCGTACGGGGAACGCGTTTAAGAGTAATCTTTTCCAGTCACCCTTTCCTTTCTTAATGTCTTAACGTGGCAGCTTCGAATCTTGTCGTGATACAACGACAAAATTGTCCGATCGATCAGTGTCGATCAAGGCACGCCTGATCTTTTCGGTGATCTCTTATTCTACTTAGGCGGTTGTCTTGGACAGATTGCATCGTTGCCTGATTGGGTGATTGAAGGTTCGAGAGGAAGGTAATGGTCGTCGTTTTATTTATAAAGTGTCGACACTATCGGTTAGATAAAGTGACACAAAGAATTCACAGAGCGTAGCCAGATTTTATTCCAGAAAAGGTCACGCACGTGTGTATACAGTCTCGGTCAGAAAAAGAAATGAAGGAACATTCTTGTTTCTCAGATTATTACGATTGTCTCTCTGGGGGGAAAGGCACTTATTGATTATCGATTGTCGATCCAAGCGGGAGATTTGAATTACAACAGATACTCTTTTGGGTGAGTTTGAAGTATGTTGCAAGTGATAAAGCGTAGAGAGATTTCTGAATCAGCGAGTCTAACATCGTGGCTATCACTAGTACAGATATCTTAACATCGAATTTCTCCGTTCATCCTCAAACTCTAAAACTCAGTACCGATCAACGAGAGTTAAATTTTGCTGCTGCACGTGTCCGCCACGCGCCAGCTTTTCTTCGAACGTGTCCACGATCCTATCGGTGGACCTGGTTGCGCAAGTCTGACACGAGGATGCAACCGATCGAAAAAACGAAAAAAAAAAAGAGAAAAAAAAAGAAAGGAACAGACTGCGTGCACCAGCGGTCCCACGAAGCCACGCGATACCTCATGTCACGTGCACGTGAACCCGCGACCTTAGGAGCGAGAGCACTATTTCCCGCCGCTGACAGATTCCCTTTCCCCTTTCGTGTTACTGAACGTGGCACGACACGAGACCGGAGATTAATATTATCTCGCGTGAACCGACCAGATCGTTTCAGAGTTCCTGCACGTAGAGAGAGAGAGAGAAAGAGAGAGAGAGAGAGAGAGAGAGACTTGTCTTGCCCGCTTCTGTCGTGGCTCCGCCATGTTGGACGACGTTGAGATCTTCGAGTAGCACCTTCGAGAGAACGATATTTCAAGAACATGTTACCACAGCGGTATTCGAGATACGGGAACCTTTTTTCTGTCAGAAACAGAATTCTAGCTTAAAGCTTCCGCTGGAGAGGCACGAAGCGAGGAACAATCGGTCGGTGTCGCAACAAATCTCCACAGGTGCTCCTATCGGGCGAACACGACGCGCTCGACGAGTATTATTTAAAACGGCCGTTGTGGCAGCCTTGGCTCCTCGAACGTCATTAACATAACGCCGTTCGCATATGCATATCGCTACCGTGCTTTGTACACGAGTACACGCGTGTCGTGTGGAAGCGCGGCGAGTTTGTACTCGCGGAACAATAATGTGTACAAAGAGCGATACCGAGCGGTGCCAAGCCGATAAAAACTGCCGCTTATGTTTCCGCGTTCGCCTTTTGTGCGTGACGCGCTCGCGACACGCCGTGTTGGCGGCACTTTTTTCTCGGAGAAAAGTGTCGTGTCGCACTTTTCAACGAGTTTCCCGCTTTCGCGTGGTATTGACGCCAAAATTCTGTCGAAATTTCCTTCAGATTTCAAGTCAAAAATCAGCACGTAATTGAGTACAATCGTCGATGCATCGGTGACATGTATTTCTGAACGATTCAAAAAAATCCGCCAACGGCGATTGAGTGAAAATGAGCAACGACCGAGTCACAATGACGAGCGGAGAATGAAAGAGGAAGAGGGGAGGGAAAAGTAAGAAGCTGGCTGCTCGAGCGACGCACAGGCAGCTGGCGCGTTTAACGCGTTCGCCGATGCGCGAAACGCGTCGGGTAGCATTCTTACAAGCGCGTAAGGGACCTCATTACGGGCCAAGAGAGACGGTAGTGCTCTCTCGTCGTCGACTTCTTTGCCTCCTCCGCATCCTCCTTTAACTACTTCCTTCTTCGTCCTTTCCTTTTCGGTCTGCGCCGCGTTTCACGTCGAGCTGAACGTCAAAGGAACAACTTTGATTAACAACGATTCTCTCGGCCGAAAGCCGTTTCTCCCCGAAATTAACCTATTTCTTTTTCCTCCCCAACTACCTATAAATCGTCGGTTTCGTTTAAATTGATCAGAATACTCGAGTAGAGACTGCAGAGACACCGGGAGACGTAAAGAAAAGGGTAGAAATTTAATTTAAAAAAAAAAACTACGTAGATTCTACGTTAGATATTCGTTTCATTCTTTTTGCACTTTGTCATTTTCATTTAAACAGTGATAATGATGAACTCGTATGCAGTCAAGAGGAATTGAAATGATCCACACATTTGCACATTTTTCTCTAAAGTTCTCGGCTACCTCAAAGTGTATACCATAATCGACGAAACTGATTTAAATATACTTTTTAATTATGGAACGAATACACTGTGTAAGTATCTCAAATCTTTCCCTACACATTGATTGCGTAGATTATTACTTCTCGGGTTAATAATTAATCACGAGACACGTAGCGAGCTGACTGCAAATTAATCGCGCGGTTAATACCTGGCTCAGTAATTAAATATCAAGCTTCATGCTGACGGTTGAGCAAAATCGAGCGGTTCGACTTAAGAGCCAATCGGTAATTGGAATGAACCAGTGACTCATGAATCAAATTTCCCATCGGACTCTTTTTCAATCTTCGTTTCATCAGACGCAGAGTGCAAAGCTCTGTATTAATATAACACATCGATCGAAGGGGAAAAGAGGAAAAGGCGATTTCGAAATGTCGCTCGTTCATTCGCAAAACTTGTCCGCGTTGTTTCATCTAATCATTTCTTAATCGCACGATCTGTATTCTTTGTATTTGATGTTTGTCGAGATCCAATCTCGAGCAACAAGTACTCCGCCAATTGATGATCCTTAATTTACTTTCGAGATACCGACTCGCCGTGCAACCATCCGTCGCATAATTAATAAACGCTGCTGCACTTTAATTATCGATCGATTAATTACACGCCCGGAGTTCGTCGACGATCTCCATTCTGAATCAACACTGATGTTCAGTTCGATTGTCAATTTATATCTCTTTCTTGGTCGTACTTGTTTTAACATTATCTTGGACACGTTCCAGCGTAAAATCTTTGAAAAAAAAAAAAAAAGAGGAAAAAGAAATCTTTGAAAGAGACGGTGGCAGAGAGACAAAAAGGGAGAAGGAAACGTCTCTTTTCTCCAAGAAAAAAATTCTCCGGAGAGAGGAAAGAAAGAAAGAGAACGAGAGACAGAGACAGAGAGAGAGAGAGAGAGAGAGAGAGAGAACGTTCGAAAAGGAACATTGTTGGCGAAGAAACGAGAGAGGGTTCCACTTGACTACCTTCCCAGGAGAAGTCCTTTGAGAAACCGAAGAGACCGTCGTCGCTGGTCTTCACGGTCTCGGGCGTTTTTTGCGCCGGCTTAATTCTCATCCTTCGGTGTTGCGCCTCGAAAGAGAAGCACGGATAATTTTAGCGAGTCACCGCGTGATGATACTCGTCCGTGTTTCTCACGTACTACCTCCGATGATAGCACCACGTGGTGGTCATTAAAGGCCCGCGAAAGACGCGGAACGCGAGGACAGCCTCCTCGGCGAGAGAGAAATATAATCCTCTCTCGGTCCGTGCGCTGGTCTGCTGGCTTGTTTCAAATAACGAGACGCGATTGCTTTCCTGCGATTCGTGGGAAAATCGGGACAAAGTATCCTTGGCAACTGATCTGATCGTGTATCTGGATGGATTTGAATCGCTGTCAACGTCGCGGTCAATTTTGGTTGCCAGGTTGTTTCCAGGATTGGATCGAGATTCGTAAATGACGAACGACGATTCTTCTGGACATCACGACGTAAACTTAATAAATTCAATTCGACGTGGCGTGAACTCGACGCAGCCGTGTTCAAATAAACGCAGCTGCGCTGAAGCGAGACTTGCTCCGGGGTGTCCGACTCCGAGTACTCGAAACTTGCAAATTCATCGTAATAATCATTACCAATGGCAATTCATCACGTTGGATAGACCTCCCAGCGCAATAAAAACCCTCGACGTACGACACGATTCTCGAAAGAGAGAGAGAGAGAGAGAGAGAAAAAATGCAGGCGTCGAACAGGCTCGTCTTAAACTTTGTTCGTTTATTTTGATAACGCTTCGTCTGAGAAATGTCGCGATGTAAAAATTGCGAGAAGGATTCCGCGCCTCCACCAGTGAAAAACGAATGTCAAACGAACCTCCGAGAGATGGAGCAGAGGAAAAAGCGGCTGTAGCGACCTCTACTTCGAAGAATTTAGATTAACGACATCTATGTTCATTAAATCGTTCCGTCGAGACGTGTATTTTATATAAACAATAGAATATTTAAAAATTGTTAGTAATTTTATTATCACCATGGAAATATTTAACAGAAACATATATATTGCAATCATCATGTTAATTATTCATTTGTTATTTAACTTTCATTATGTAATCTTCGTTATTTGATATTTATTATTAGTAATTATATATTTGTTATATTATTAGTAATTATATATTTTGTTATATTATATTGATAATATAATATAATATAATATAATATAATATTGATAATATAATGTAATAAAATATAATTTATTATTAGTAATTATATATTTTGTTATATTATATTATTTATTATTATATTTTGTTATATTATATTATTTATTATTATATTTTGTTATATTATATTATTATTATATTTTATTATATTATATTGATAATATTTTTATATAAACTACTAAAATTAATTATGGAATAATTATTTATTTGTAGTATTGTGATATTGATTTATTTATCATCGTAATCACTATACGACGTTTCGTCGAGGGCACGAGCCTATCCCTTGGGAAGAGTAAATTACCGCCGTGGGCGAGGACTTCTCGTAAAGCACCGCGCGAATTAAGTAGCCAAGGAAAAGAGAGAATATTGTCCTTGTGTCTGTGTGTATATATATATATATATAATGTAGTAAGCAAAAGAGAGTGCAATGAGAACCGCGGCGGTCGTAATTTTTATGAAAATTATTATCGCCGGCAGAAGGCAGCGTCGTAAATTACATCGGCTCGCGAGTTTTGCCCACGTGCGTTTAATTATTATTTGGCAATTAAGCTCTTTACTGCGCGTGCACGCCTGCCCGAGTCCTTCTTTCTCTCTTTCTCATTCGGACGAGAAGCTCGTCGTTTCGAACTTCGAGCGTCCGAGTATCGTAAAAGTCCGACGAGAAGGAACTTCATCGAGGATGCTCGAAGATGGCGAACGTGCTGCCTCTTCTCGAGGGACGGTGTCGACGATCAGCCTTTACGGCGTTGCTGTATCGCTGAGATTTAACAAGACGCTCTGTAAAAACTGAACGGCGAAACGAGACGTATTCTATTACACGGCCGACAATGTTGAAATTGTTGGGGGGAACGTGTAATTTCTGTTCTCTGCGGTTATGAATGTAAATTTGCGACCGAGTTTGAATCTATCGTGTGGGAAGTATCCCGACAAGACAACATTCTAATGTTTTTGAATGTTAACATTCTACGCGCGACACGCTTCGACGAAACATCAATCGCGACAGAAATCATCGACGTAGGATAGCTAGATGTTGCATATTTGCATAATTGTCCAATTAGCGTATTTCCTGGCAGTAACACTAGAACTACCGACGATCAAGGTATAAAAATGGTATCACAGAAATTAACGTGCGAGGAGCAGAAAGAAATTTATAATACAATAAAGGACACGAAGCTTTATTCGTATAGTTTATAAAATTCATTAAAATCTCTAAAAACGCGACGTTACGATTCCGCAAAGTTACTCTGAAAAAGGTAGAAACTGGTCATTTTGACCATTTTGGTGATTCTAGTGTTAACAGAGTCTGTCGGTCGCTCGCCTTTTCACGCAGCACCGGTTTTCTCGTCGATAAACTGTCACACGTCTTTATTAACTCTGCGCGGAGCAAGTAGTTCCACGTAGAACAGGGTAATATTTCAAATGCGCGGAGAATGGAGGATCTTTTTTTTTTTCTCATTAGATTTCGACGTGCAAGTGGTAAAAGAGCGTTTGGCACGAAGCGAAAATTCCTTTTCGAGCGAGCGTTACGCTTTCGACGGGTGGAGGAGAAAGAAGTAACGCGGCAGCGTTCCTAATCTCTTTGAGAAACACCTAGGCATGCCTCGAAGCGCGTGTTCAAGTGAATGACGTCGTGCCCGCCTGTTCGATTCTCGTTGCAGTTCTCTTTTCTACCGTTGCCACTAACCAGCCTGCGCCGGCTCGGCTCACCCCGCCGGGTAATAATGACACCGGTAAACGCAGAAACGTCGGAACACGCGTGTGCTGAGGAGCGGTGCGCGCGTGACCCGACTGAGCAAATTTGCTTTGGCCGCTTTCGGGCCCGTAGGGACCAACGAGCGGCCCGATGTAAATTAACGAGAGCCTCGAGCCAACTCGGGCTTCGGAAATCCCGCTCGAGAAAAAATCCGGCTCGTGCTGTCCCGAATCAACGACGGAATTATCGCCTTTTAAGACTAATTAGTGAGTAACCTTGCCGTTGAGACGTCGTTCGAGATGTCCGCTTTTTCGCGCTGGACGATCGTAGATGTTTTTCAAAAACATGTACTACGTCGTGCGATAGGATGATATCTCTAGTCTAGATAACTCTACTAGTTTCTAGATTTTCGATCCAGAGGCTGATTGATCTTTGTAGAGGTTGCATTCCTACTGCCTTTTCATTCAATTACTGATTAACATCTACTTTCATAGGAATTTCACTAAATTTTCGACAAATTTTCGACAATTATTGCTTTATTTAGTTTAAAATTAAGTATGTATTAAATTTAGAATAGTTTAAACGTTCAGTTTAAGTAAAATGTTAAAATGTTTAAATTTTTTACGATGGAATAACGTAGTAAATAATACTGGAGAATAATGTTGCTAATACTGGAATTGGTATAACAGTCGACGCTTATCTTTCCTCTTTCTTTCGGTGCCAGCTCTCGGAATAATCACTCTTCTGTTAAAAATTGAGGAAATATTGCAATTTTTTGTCCAAAAATTGCAACATTTCCTCAGTTTTAAGTATATTGAAGCATAACCCAGGCAATTATTACTTCTCAATAATTTTTATCCAATGATATCATACGGACAAATTAAAAAAGAAAGCGAGCGAATTATTGTATACGGTTTGGCCACTCGTTATGGTCCGCTCGCAATCAGTTGCCAGCGCAAGTGGTTACGCGTTCACTTTCGGTTTCGTCTGATGGACGCTTAAGAGGGCGCTGCTGCAGTAAAATAGTACGCAACACTCCCAAAATTTAGAAAATTGAAAATCAGGGCTGGTCTCGATCGAATAACCTCCTCTTTCTTCTTTCTTTTCTAATGTCGATCGATGGCTGATCGACGTTTATTAAGTGACGCTTAGTGCGGCTCCGTGTCGTCGTAAAAACCGCGTATCGGCCGATGGTGGCGTTGTCGCGTATTAGCGACAATCTTTGACGAGGTTCGCGTCGGCTCGCCCGATATATCTGCGTGCCTTATCTCGGCTCCCCGACAGGCTCGCGTGTTACGCACGTTCACAACGAAGATCGAGAGTCAGAGCTTAAATAAAACGAGCTGCCTTATCGTTGCACCGTGTTCGCGATGCCGGCTTTATTAGCGCGACGATAACCGCGCCGCCGGGCCCCGTTGTCATTTAACGGCTTAACGAGCTTGGATATTCACCGCCGTACTCGCATAATGTTGTCCGCTCCTTCGTGAGTGTACTCGCCATTTCGAACGGACAAATTTCCTCCTCCTTTAAAGACTTTTAAATTATCGAGATACTCGTGATTATGCTAATGAATCTTCTTCTTCTTCAGAGATTCGCCGCGAGTGCGAAAGAGGTGTGTTGTTAAATTAACAAAATGCTTGCAATTAGAACGAGAGAGAGAGAGAGAGAGAGAGAGAGGGAGAGGGAGAGTTAGCTCTTCAATATAAATTATGTATACTATGAGAGAACCTGAATTATCTTCTCGTTTCGATTCATGAATCTCCGCGCAGTGCGCAGAGAACGGCCCGTCGGATCGATTCTGCGGCGCGTGTGTGCGGGAGCAGTCTTAAAAAATAATTCGCGCCACGCTTGGCCACGTGCCCGTGAACGTGATCGTTCCACGCAGGGAGGATCTCTGGTCGTGGAATTCTGTTTCGTAGAAATTTGTAACGAGCGCGGATGTGTTTCCGTCTCTGTTGCAACCGAAGCCCGATAAAGCACGAGTCTTTGTGAAAGGAGATCGCACGTTGCTCGTCCCCGTGGCCGGGAGAAATCCGCCGAGCGTCTGTCTCGTGACGCGCGTTCAAGTTCCACGGCCTGGACCGCGACCTCTTCTTAGCGAGGAGGCTTCACAGGGGAGATCGAGGCAATTAAACGTCTGCGCGGTTTCTGCGTTATCGATATACCGCTCGTCGTTTCGACGGCACGTGACACCCTCCACGGACTTTGAACGCCTCGTTAAGATTGCCTGCGGAGAATCTCCATTAAGTCGCGGAGTATATCTGCGTTTTTTCCTCGACGACGCGTCCCCTCTGCGTATATCTGCGTTTGCTCGGAGGAGACGGAGGAACGAGTGTCGATGATTGCGTGAGTAATTGCTCGGGGGACATTGTCAGCTAACCGCCGAGACTCCGACAAAACGTAGTAACTTGCTGTTGCTTTCCGTACGCTACGACGACTTTTTTTTTCATAAATTGTAATTTATGGCTCTTGAAACATGCCGACTGTTCTTGGCAAATTTTCGAAGTAGAGACCCTACGATTTGATTGCGAGTGAAACTGTCGTAAATCGTTTGGTTGTTGGTTTGAATCGACTATCTTATATATATTCATATGAGAAGTAAGTAGCTTTTTACGGCCCATCGCCAATTGCGTTGCGTTTACTCGACGCAAATACCAATCTCAAGGAAGAAATTGCGCAAAACTGTCGATGAAATTAGCTTGAGCTCGCGGTACACAATCTTTGCTTAAATTGAGAAAATACTCCACGATAATCTACGATTACTATCTTTTTCTCATTTCTCTCATTCTTACTTACGCGAAGAATATTATTCGACTTGGGCTCTCGTTTCGCAATTTGAAACAATGGCGCTCGCTTAAACAATGTATTGAAATTATTATTGTACCTCGTTAAATATTTATAAATTCTCATGCCTTGCCCTTTGCTACGCGTGCGCGAATGAAAGTTCATAACGAAAGTTCAGAAAAATATTCGATTGTTCGGGGAATCGATCGTGGAGGAAGTGTCGTGGAATTTCAGAAGTCGCGACTCGCTCGCGAAAATATTTGCGAAAATCGCGAGCCGAGGTAGACATCTGGTTGCTCGTCGCGATAACAGAAAGTCAATGATCCCGATTGGTCGCCCGAGCCAGACAGTTCGAACTGGTTATCGTTTCTGGAGCACCGTTATCGTTGGCCGCTAGTTGTTCGACGGATGTCAGGCGCCTCGTTACCTGCTACTTCGTTTCTTCATGTCGCGGACGTAAATGAGCATCGTCTAGACGAAAGCCGCGTAAAAACTGCGCGGATAATTGCCTGGAAAATAATAATAATGCTCCTCGAGCAAGAGCGGGGGCAACGCAGAAATTTCCATTGATTCCGTGCTCTGCAAAAAAAGAAAAAAACTTTATTAATTGTTAATCTCGAGGCACGAATGGGTCAAGCAATTTGTTATTTCTTACGTTGTAAGAGGCGCGATATCCACTCTGTTTCTTTCGAATAATTGCGGTATCGCGGTAGCTTTGTGAATCGTTTAGTTTAATTTGTTTCGCGTTTCATTTTGCCAATAAATGTCAAACGTTAAACAATTGCGCGAAAATAACGGTCTAGTTTGTTCGAGAAATCGCGAATAGAATTACGAACGCACTTATACGTTCGAGCTTGTTAAAGCGAATTTTTCCTCGAGCGAAATATATTAACACGTAATTGGCATGATATGACAAAAATGTTGTTTATCGATTCTGTACAAATAATTACGCGTGACTAAGATATACCAGACGAAATAATTATGTCGGATAGTCATGAAATTGTGCGCAATGGGAATTTTTTAACAATTTAGATATTTACGTAGAGTAAGGATTCTTCTATCATTCTAAATCATCTAAATTCGAAATTCAAAAACGGAGACTGAAAACTGAAATATTTTGAGGTTTAGATATTATACCAAGTGACTGAAATCGAAATATTGTGAGGTTCAGGTATTTGCTCCCATATTATTGTATTATAACCGTTATTTGGGAAATCGGTTTTAATACCGGTATAAAACGGCCATACCGGTATTTTCATACGTATTTTATCGGTATTTGATGTCCACAACGGTAAAAATACCGAAATATATATCGGTACGGTACCGCTTTACTGACGAAAACACATTTTTCATGTTCTACGTACAGTGACTCTTTGGACATTATGTTATTCAAAATATTGTTGTGGATTTCGATTGTTTACAATAGTAAATTTGGATTAATTTTTTAATAATATAATAAAACATTCATTATAGTTTATAGTAACATAAATTTTATTTATTTATTGCACATACTTTTCTTAATGTCAAACAGCAAACTAAACTATGTCGAAATGTAGCATGGCAAAAATATTCGGAGTAGGAAATATTTGAAGAACTACAATATTTGAAAATTGTTAACATAAACAATAATTAATATTTTGTCAGGTAGCCCTTAACATCTGCCAGCCGCCAATATAAATAAAATAAAATAAAATAAAATAAAAAAGCTAATAAAAATAAACAAAGTGTACGTGCATAAGCGTCATCAAATTTACTATCGGCAACTTTATGAAAACATTTAATCATTGTCTCCTTTTCCTTTTCTAATATATTAATATTTTATTTACCGGTATTATACCGAAATACATCTACCGATCTAACATCGTTCTGATAGCATTATACCGATATTCGCACCATTTCGGTTTCATCAAACGTAATCGAATAGTAACCTAAAAATACCTGTATTTTACCGGTATCCATAATACTGATTCGGTCTCTGTTCAAAAATATCGTACATTGAGTTGAACTTGTCTTCCTCTCGAAGAAATCCTTCTCAAATACCACGAAACTCAGACGTGTAACGGTTATCTTACAAAAATAATTAATTAAAAATGTCATCCTACGAGTCTCGGAGAATTCGTGAAAAATATAATCATGAATGCGGTCCTCGACGATTGGTTACTGAAATATCTACGAAAGTTGAAACGTACGAAAGTAGAGCAACGTTAAAAAAAAGAAAACATCGAAAAGTGTTTTTAAAAAATTTATTTTTTAACAAAGTGTATTAGCATATAGACAAATAACACTTTATCGAGTAGTATCTGGTGTTTTCTTTACAAATTTGTCAAGAGATGGTTGAATTGTACTCTTCTTTTTCTTTTTTGATAGAGTTTCGTAACACGCGTGTCCTTCATACACGTGATATACATATGTGCTCCCTCTATTGAGATCACATTCTTCCATGATGATCAAAAATTTGTCAAGGCTTCGGAAACTGGCGAGTTTTTGCAATACATATCGATGAAAATCCATCTGTTAAATGACGAATTGTACAAAAGTCGAGGACCACCTGCATAAGAAAAACTAAGTCATTAAAAGCCATAGATACTCTGATCTCTTTTCCAAAAAATTCTCGAGAGAACCATCGTGTGCGCATCGATTCGAAAGCCAACTAGAGCGAGCATTCCAATTCGTCGATTGTTCGCCGTGAATTCCGGATCTGCTTTTCGTCGACTTGATGTCGAGTTGACGCGACGTTCTCGATTGCTTCACGATCGAAAGGCGTCCTTGGCGCGTTGGCACAGCGTACGGACACCGATCCGATCGGTCGGCATGACGTGTCAGTCACGAGGTTGGTTGCACACGCTAGTGAACATTGAAGATGAGTTCGTGGTTTCGTGCGATAGGTTACGGTTTCCTGCTTTGCCTAATCAGCGAGGATCCGTGAATTCGCCGAGTCCGCGCGGTTCGAAAATTCTGTCGTGACGCCAGCAACTGGAATTGTGAGATCGACGATGACGACGAAGGAACGAGGAACGCGACGACAGGGATTGTTCGTCGTAATGCCTCCTTAAATTTCCTTCTCGTGGGTGCTCGCGTGACTCTTGCTCTTATTACTGCGTAATATCCGGTACGATATTCGCGAGACCGACTACTCCCACGCGGCCGCTTCCGCGACTCGCGTTTCCTGCCAGTTTCTCGGTTTTCCCAAGTTGTTGGTTAATCATCCTTGACTAGCCTCGTCTAGCCACGAACGTACTATCGCGAAACATGCTACCGTGGAACGCCAATTTTCCCCGAACATTAACATTCGAAAAGTTTCATGTATGATTCATTGGGCTCGATTATCTGAAAGTTTGACGTCGAAGGCAGATAAACCTGGACGTGTCGATGATGAAACGCGTCAAGCTTGATCGAAGGTTACGCCCGATTTTTGTCGGGAACGTTATCGCCGTTCGACGCCTTATTTACGTTTCCACTTTTATCTGAAAGCTTCGCCCGATAAACCGCGAAAAAAAAAACCCTTGTTATTGGCAATTTATCAGATTGAGTCGTCTCTTGAGACGATCGGACGATCGATCTATCGCGATTCGCAGTGGAAAAATTGCGAGGATTTTCACTAACCGGAGTACTGATTTTTCGTCGAATTTAAGAGCGTCGCGAGTCGTAAATGTCCACCGAGAGTGTTTCTCCGTTTTAATCGCGGCCGTGTTGTTCTCATCTCGTTATTATTACGTTTAACGCAAAAGTGCTGCGCAACGTGTAACTCGAAACGTTGAAACACTACGTCTGATCCTCCTCAGCGCGACGAGTTGGCAAGATATTTACCTCTGCGCGAATACGATATTGAAAGCTTGATTTGATTTTGACAAACTTATCGGGAAGCACAGGTATGATCTTTTTGTTCATGCGTGGAGGAACGTGCATTTTCGTTCGGCAACGTGGACTTCCCGTTTGCATTATATATGGCTTAATGTTATTTCGTGGTGGTTGACTGTTCGCCGGAAGTATCGTAACGACACGTCTCCCATTCACATACTCGTATATTGTTTCATGAGAACTGTGACGCCGCGGAAAAGGGTCATGTGAACGTGTCACGGGCATCCAGCCGGGTTATACACACACGTATACTCGCGTCGCGAATCCGAGCTCGTGGGACGTTGACCGAAACGAACGAATCGTTGCTCTGGCTCGCGTTCGAATCGAATTCGACACTTTTGCACGGGAGTTGCAACGGTAAGCTGATCCCCCGTCGATCGAACGTTCCGAGCAATGCATATTTTCAGATCAAATTGATGGAAGTTTACCGATTCCTCGTTTCAAAACACGCGCCGCTCGTACGTACGGCAAAGGTAGAACGAAACCTAACTCGATGATCAGATACACGGAAACAAATTCATCGATGAAACGTTTAATTTTCAAAACTGTGACGCCGTTATCGACGTTCCACTGGCGAAACATTTCTCCCGTATCGTTTGAATTTCACTTGCTATTAAGATAAAATTTTTCGTAGCACCGAGTGAAGTTTCGTTTCGAGAAGTAGAACAAGCCACCCATAGCCAGACACGTAGCCCAATTTCGTTGATACATTCCACGCGAGAATAGACGTGTACCAAGTAATTGAATTCGTTCTATTAAATAGCATCATCTTGTTAACAGTCAGCCAGCCGTTTATTTACGTGCAGACGTAAATACGAGTCTCTCTTTGAAATCGAAAACTTTCTCCACCTTAACCAATAACGATACTTTGAACGAGAAAGAGACAAAGAAAGAGAGAGAGAGAGAAAATGAGAAAACGGTGAAATATTCAGCAGGGAGAATTTCGATACCCTTTAAGAAGCTTCGATTTCGAAGGCGACAAGCAGTTAACGAGCGTGCAAACCCCAGTGTTCTTTCGATGCTGCGAGTCACCACGGATACAGCTCGTGGCTGTATTTCACAGCTCGTTAGCGCAATAAATTCTGCATTCCGGCAGGAAACGAGGGACAAAGTGGCGCGAACGGCGTCGTTTACCCTCGAAACGCCGAGAAAAACAAGGCGAAGCCGGCCGATTTATGCGGCGGCGTATGCAACCGAACCGACATCGCCTATTATCCGCGAGGAACAACATTCTATCCGGCCGGTCTTCGTTTTGCGATTCGAGCTCGGGGAACTCGAGCTCGCCTGGGTGAACGCAGCATCCATAACAATGCTCGGAAGAATATGTTAGCACGGCTTTGAAACGACAATTTATATTTCACCGGGGAGAAACTTTTTCTACTTGTTGGCCTATTAGCGACAAGGGTTGCGTCTCGATGGCAGAAGAACCGCTCATAAATATATCCCTTCCCCCTCTCGCCAGATATTCTCTCGTACACGTTGATTGAAAATCCTCCATTTTGATTTAAAGACACTGTTAAACCAGTGAAGTTTCATTGCTAATGGCGAGACTTCAGCGTAAGGAGGCTCGCTTCTTCATGGGAGAAGTTGACGCACGCCAGCTCCTCTCTCCACCATCGTCCACGTGGTCTTACGTGTTCACAACGAAACCCCTCAACCACCTGCGCTGGCAACTGATTGCGGACCATAACGAGTGACCAAACCGTATATAATAATTCGTCGCTTTCCTTTTGAACTCGTCGGTACGATACCATTGGATAGAAATGACTAAGAAGTAATAAATCTATTATTTGTTTTGCCTGGATTACATTTCAATATACTTGAAATTAGTATATCGAAATTATTTTCTCAGTATTGGGAATATATTTTACCTTAATAATACGAATAGTAATATTTGGAAACGTTCAGAATCTCAAACAGAACCTCGTTTCCCTGAAAATCATATTTTTCAACACAATTCTATTAAACGTCTTAACCACTCGCGCTGGCAACTGATTGCGGACCATGACGAGTGACCAAAACCGTACACAATAATTCGTCGCTTTCCTTTTGAACTCGTCGGTACGATACCATTGGATAGAAATTATTTACGCAATAATAAATTTATTATTTGTTTTGCCTGGGTTATACTTAAATATACTTAAAACAGAGAGAATATTGCAGTTTTGGAACAAAAAAAATTCTCGACGTGCGTGGCACGTCATTACAGCGCAAGAGGTTAATCACTTGCGTTGGCAACTGATTGCGGACCATAACGAGTGACCAAACCGTACACAATAATTCGTCGCTTTCTTTCTGAACTCGTCGGTACGATATCACTGGATAGAAATTATTGACGCAATAATAAATTTATTATTTGTTTTGCCTGGGTTATACTTAAATATACTTAAAACAGAGAGAATATTGCAGTTTTGGAACAAAAAAAATTCTCGACGTGCGTGGCACGTCATTACAGCGCAAGAGGTTAATCACTTGCGTTGGCAACTGATTGCGGACCATAACGAGTGACCAAACCGTACACAATAATTCGTCGCTTTCTTTCTGAACTCGTCGGTACGATATCACTGGATAGAAATTATTGACGCAATAATAAATTTATTATTTGTTTTGCCTGGGTTATACTTAAATATACTTAAAACTGAGAGAATATTGCAATTTTGGGACAAAAAATTCTCGGCGTGCGTGGCACGTCATTCCAGCGCAAGTGCTGTTAACCTTTTTCTTTCGTGGGAACGAGATAATCGTCGACTAGCCTGTTTTGCACGAAGCTTGAAGCTGCAAAGGAGATTGTCTCCTTTTCAATGGAAAGAACGCTCCATTTCCCAGCTTCCGCGCATTGCTCCTCTGCGCGTGGAAGCTCGTTTTCAACTTTCACGCTTTGCTTCCGCGCTGCGTTCTGGAAACGCGATTCGGGGTGACGGGAACAAAAGTCCTTGCCGCGCGAATTGAAAACGCGGCTCGTGTCGTTTTACTGCAACGTTAGACTCGCTTGTGCACGATACAAAAGTCGATGCACCTTCCACGTTTCTCCCGCCAAGACTGCGTTCGCTTGGCAGGGTAGTCTTATTTCGCCTGGCTGATATAACCTGGCGATTAAAGCGTTTCTTTCGTTTCGCTGGCTACCAATTAACCACGCAGAAGATCGCGCGATCTCCCACGGTCGGGACAAGGAGGCATCAACAACGTTGTCGTGAAAAACCGGAAGACATTGCAGGCTCTGCAGAGGCGATTGTTTGCACGTTTGCATCGTTGCGTTTCGTAACTGGGATTTGAGTGGTGCGCGTTCGACGTGCAGCGGGAGGGAACCGGAGCTTTCAATAACCGATCCGACGAACGTTAATCCTGTCTGGTCTCTCGCAAAGGGGATGACGCATTATTTTTAGCGGCGAAAGGAGGAGGGAGGGAGACTCGCTCGTTTCTTTCAGCTCTGGTCGGCGGCGGCAGCGGCGGCGGCGTAATCCAGAAATCAGATTAAATGTCGGATATCCTGCACGAGGGACGAACTCCCCTTCCAAACGTGCAGTTTGCTCCAACAGCAGGAAGCTTCAGTCATTACCTCGCTCGGCGGAGCCCCTCGCGCGAGCATCCTCCGCGACACACTCCGATTCACACATTCAAAAAGTCACAGTATGTTGCACACGCACACTCGCCAGTCACTGTGCATCCACCATGCGAACACCGTCCCGTGAAACGACCGGCCCGTGAACACATGCGAACACGCGTCGCACCCGTAGTCCATAAGCGCGCGTATCCCCCGGAATTTCGTATATTTCGTATATTGTTTGATTCTCGACGCAGTCGCTGCCATCGTTGCTCGATTCACGTGTATTCCGGGCCAGAATTCGAAAGGGAATTTGGAGAGGAAAAAGGGTAGAATTTTCGCGACTTACTCGCACATCGGCTGTACAGCTTCTATTTAATTTCACAGAAATGGACCGTGAACTAGCCTCGTCTAATCGAGAGCGATAATTTTTACTTGAGACTATTTTAATTTGCAAGATTTTGTACATCGCGTACGAAATTCTTAACAATTCCTACTTATGGAGATACGCGGCAACTCGCGAGCCTGTTCTTTTAGAACATTTAACCCTTTGCACTCCTATGTCATGCTAAAGGAGATGACAATACAAATTTGTTATAGAACTCGTATGTCATGCTGAAAAAGTACCACACTTTAAGAGATCCTAAAAATTAAATCTTATTATTAATTAATTATACATAATCCTCTTGTCTTGCGACTCCCAGTTGATACTTAGACTACCTTCAACTACCTTAGATGTAACTTCAACTACAAGATGTAAATTTCCTTACAACACTAAAACACATTCAGCTATGAGCCATAAACAATAAACAATAAATTCTAAACTCAATGATAGATTTTGGCTCGTCTATTTTAATTGCTACTTAATTAAATTTTATAATAATAATAATAAATAACATAAAAATAAAACGTTGAATTCCACTGCTGGTAAAATTATTTTAATTCGTTTCCTTAAAAATAAATTACAAGTTTACACCCAACATTGATCAAAATAAATCGGGTGCACAGGATTAAAATACGATTAGCGCCGTTTGATTGGCCTGCCGTGGATCGTCTAAAAGCTGAATGTAAAATCGAAGCAGAATCGATAGAACGATCGAGGCTAACCTAGTTTCTGGAGAACACTAAGCACAACAGGCTAGTAGATGTTAAAGGAAAGAACAGTCTAGATCTAGATGATGGCGAACCTATGACCCGCGGGTCAGACACTGACCCACGCAGGCTTTTTAAATGACCCACGCGTCGATTTTTATAAACTTATCATCATATATATAAAAGAATTTTAATTATTTTTCGAACCCCTCTTTTCAAAAAATGTTAAGAAAATTTCAAGTGTTTTGTTAGAGCTTAAAAGTGAGAAATAAATGCATAATTGTGTTTTATGGAGGATTTACGACTTGGTTATGTATACATATAGGTATTACAAGTCTTAAATGTTGTATGAGTTAGTTGTGTCCAAAAAATTTTATATTAGCGCTTACGATTAAACGGATGTAATAAACACTAAAAAATACACACTAGATCCTATTCTCAGAATATGTAGCTTTGCTAGGTTTTTTATATAATAAAAGAGAGAACAGACAATAAAAAATATTAAGAAATAAAGTATATATATCTAATGTATAGTGCAGGGGTGACTGGGTCAGCATGATGTCACCCCTTTTATATCAATTTTTTGACATCGACATTTATTTTTTGCTCTTCACTTGCAAAAGCAAAAGTTGTAAAACAAAAGGGAAACGTAAATTTTATAAAAACCAAAAGAAAATATTTTTTAACCATCCTCCCTTCCCCCTTTCCAAGTGATTCACGAGCTAGTACTAAAAAAAATAATGAACCTATTGAAAATTTAAGACCTAAATAAAGACCTACTTGTCAAAAAGATTCGCCGTCACTGGTCTAGACTATAATTCAGAGCGCGATATTTAACATTTTCTTAATTATCCAAGTGTCTTCCAATTGACGCCGAATAGAAATAACAATTTCTGAGTCGCGCACGATTCCTGAGCCGAAACAATCATCCATCGCAATAGTTAGATTACGCTCCATTGATTCACAGAGTCGACGATGTTTCCGTAATAGAGACAAGACGAAGAACCACGATTTCCTTGACCGATGGCTGCGCTTACCGCCACTTAACGCCACCAGTTTCCGTCGTTTCCGAATCATCAGTCAAACGGGCCGTTTGTGGCAGACTGCCACGCGTTAACCAACGATGATTAGTCTCTTTCCCTAATTCGGAGTTCTTTATTTAGCTTTAGCCACCCAAGCGAACACGAGGAGGAGAGAGCGTTGCGTTAAACGCACCGGATGGGCAGCAATTAACTGCTCGTTTTGAAAATGGCACCGCGTCGTGCATTATTTTTCATTGACCGTCGAGGAGCACGCGTGTACAGTGTCGGTCACGAAAGCATCCGATCCGGATAAACGTACGTATGTATGTACGTGACGTGGTTAGATATTTTTACCACTGATTGCACGATGTATACGTACGCGTGTAGAACGCGCGTGAGGGTTCGTGACGGTGATAATGAAGTTGGCAGTACGTCACGCAACGGAGACTTAATCACCGACATTTCTCTAATATCGCAGCTTTGCTAAACGAGCTAATGCCCCACGTGCCGCGCGCATCAGTTACGAAACGCTGTTATTATTGCATCCCGCGGATAGGTGAAACGTGCGAGTGACAATTATGCAAGCGGCCGGCGATCTCGCAGCTGCGGTGTTTTTTTCTTTCCTTTTTTTTTTTCTTACAAAGTGAACTCGTCGTCGTGTTGCATTGCGCAACGATCGACAATTGCGAGGGTTGGTTGCATCTTCGATCGGTCTCTTTCTTCAAATCTGGAGAGACTCGAAGCTTTACGTCATGAGTTCACTTTGTTGTGAACAACAACGTTTTCAATTTTCTCGTAATTTACGTAAAACGATTAATCCGAGTGCGTCTAATTAAGGAGAATAAATGCAGCCTGCGAGTGGACAACGTCGCCACGGTATGAAAGTACGTATTTTCTCTGTACGAAAGGGGAAAGACGAGAACTCGGTGCGCATAAAAGTACAGACATACTCGTGAACGGGTTGTTCAAAGGAGAAAGAGAGAGAGAGAGAGAGAGAGAGAGAGAGATACACGCCAGATCGGCGATGGAGGGAATCGATACGCGTTAACGATCGATAGCATCGACGGACGGAGAACAATTCGCTGCTCGTTTGGTTGGGCAATTTGGCCAGTTTTTGGCCGTTCCCAATAATCATGGGCCGTGGCTCGTATCGCAAATAAATCGGCGCTGTCGTGAATAAACAGCTGCGTTTTATTGCTCGTAATTCCTGGCTGTGAAATCGCGGCGTCGGAGATGGAGAAAGCACGCGCGGAGAGAGGAGAAGGAAATGCGAAAACGTGAGTGAAAGAAGAAGGAGGAGGAGAGGAATCGATTACTGTCTCCCGCCACGTGTTAATTATCGAAGTTACCGGTGCCACCCTCCGTGGCTTCATCCGGTTCGAGTTACACCACGCGCTCTCATTAACAATAGCTCGACGGACCCTCGTTTCCACTTGATGCCTGCAGCTTTCACGTCTCGTCGTCGTCGGATTTAAAAGAAAGAAAAAAAAAAGAAAAAAAAGAAGAAAACTTGCGATTTCCACGTCTCTTGACATCTACTTCATTTTTAGTCAATTTCGTTCAAGAATTCAGTCCCTCTCGTTCGTGCAGCGTGTAATTTAGTTCGAAATGTTCGAATGGTATTTAGTTTGGTGCAAAGTACGGGCTATTTGTGACTTTTGATGGGTTTGCATCTGGAGAACTTTAAATATTTACGTAGGTATGTTTTAAAGGCCGCGGTTGTAATTTGCAGAACCAGTTCTTCGTTCGATGCTCGTAATAATGATTCTTTCACATTTATATCGGTAAGAAAGCCCCTGAATGATTCCTTTGCCCACTTGTATTTCGCTGCGTTCAGCGCGTATGTAATTATTCGGTAGCCAATTACAACTTCGAAGGTTTTAATCCGTTTTCCGTTTAACTTGAAATACTTTGGAAATCGTGAAACGCGAAAGATGACGCGATTGATTGCCTCGAAGCTTTCATCTTTGCTTCTAGAGACGAAAAGAGACTAAAAAAAGAAAAAAAAAAAAAAAGAATCAAGAGCCTAAAGTCACGGTGATAATTCTCTCTGTCGACGAGGCAAAACGCGAAAATTTCGGACCCCGGTGTATTTTTCATTCGCGTTTCAGCAGGTGCCACGAGGCCAGAAAGCGAGATTGCATCGGTGGCCACGGCGGTTCGTGGCTGATTGCTTGCTTCATAATTTAGCATATTCGCGGCAACGCAATTTCTGTGTTGGACGCGCGCGCTCGCGGAAGTTTTGTCAGTGGGTGCTGCAATTTCTTCTCTCTCTCTCACTCTTTCTCCGTCGTTCATTTGTCAAGGGATCCCCTTAAGCTCGGCGATTCGACCGTGTCGCCAGACGCGACACTTGCCTTTAATTTTTCAAGCTTTGGCCGCACCACGCCGATGTTTTTCTTCTCACCGACCCGCTTCCCGTGTTTCCAGTGTCGCGTAATTATTCCGTGTCGCTGGCAGTGTGAATCATTTGTCAGGATGAAGGTCCTTTCCGCAGACGAAGCTGCGGCCAGTAGAGATCGGACCATCACCAATGAAACCTTCCCGAGGATCTTTGACGACGCGAGGAAAAGCTGCTCCCGATCGAGCTGCGTTAATCTTTTGACGAGTGGCGTCGAGTTTGAGAATGTGAGATCCGTGAAGAGTCCCGGCTCTCGGGGATTTAAAAGATATTTGTTGAGAAGCTGAAAAGAAGCAGCGTGTGACGTTGCTCTTGCTTCTTTCGTCGCTCCAGCCAGTCCAAAGCCCGAAAATAATCGATTGATTGATAATATTAGCGAATCAGGAGGGAACGAGTGATTGAGAATGTACACGGTGTATGTGTTAGAACGAAGTTCCTTGACAGGTAGCAATTTCGAGGGTAGAGATCTCGTGTGACGAGTGGCTGCACGACGGTTCGCGATTCTGTCCAATTACAGATTAGCCACACCACACGAATCGGGCCACACCGGTGGCTCTAATCGCCGTCAACTACCTTGTATCTCAATTCGTCGTACGCCCTGGAATATTGATTTTTTGCCGGTTCGTCCACTTTTTTCTCGTTTTCCTTCTTTGACCAAACATCTAACGATCACGTATCGCGCTCGTCGGCCCCCCGAACAGCTGTGCCTTCCGAAAATCGCCGATTCTACCTCGGTGGTCTTTGAACGTGCTGCTTGAAATTGAGCTTTTAAGAAAGAAGCATGTGATTACGGAAGTTTATGTCGTTCGAACGCGACACACATGCACGACACGTGTTATTAATTCCAAGGATGAATTTATATTTTCGAACGCAATTTCGAGATTAATCGCGCGAGCCACGTGCTAGCCTGTCAAATGTGTGTCTACAGATTTCCTCCGCGGGAATCTTTTTCCAGAATTACGCTCAATTTTCGAGCCATCTTTCTACAACTCTCCTCTGTACCCAAATTCTATCAAACCCAAATAATTCCTCGCTCCGTCGAGAGGCACCGTCGTTGAGATTGCTTTTGCAGCGAAGCAAGCAAAGGTAACAAAAGAAAGAAAAAGAAAAGAAAAAAAAAAAAGAAAAGAAACGATGGCAATCGCGCGGACGAAGCAGCCCATCAACGTTCCGTAACAAAAACGTAATCGCACGCCAATCGTCATAATTACGGAAGCTGGCCTCCTGGTCTCGTACGATCAGGATCCGAACCGTATATCCGGGTGTGCGCGCGTACCAAAATCCTGGCCAGGGTATGGGGAGCATGCGTATCGGGAGGAATTGAACGAGCCGTGTGGTCCTTCATTTTGCCACCTGTCCGCTAGGACAAATGACGGTGGCGCGCAAAAGCGAGCAACGGCTTGCGAGCACTCTGATAACGCGGCTCGCTGGTTAAAAGGAAATTACGACTTGCGACCGCTGCGCCGCGCCCTCGAGGATCACGGCTAATCTGCTGTCATTGAGGAGGGTATAATGGGCCACCCTGGATGCGTTTCATTTTCGGTAGAGTCGTTCCATTCCTCCACCAAACCGAATGAAGAAATTCCTGCTCGCCACGAACCGTGCGAAATTGCGAGTACGCTTGGGAAGGATCGTCTCAGCGACGTTTGTGGTTCTTCGGGTCGGTATTGCGGGGGATATTTGGCAGATTTGCAGAGCTTTAACGTACAGTGCTTTCGTCATAGTAATCTCGAATAATTTACATTTACCTGGTGTTAATTCATAGCAATGATTTTATTTTACAATAACGAATTATCAAATGAAGGTTTTGCAATAGGACGGGGGATATTTGGCAGACAAATTTGGAAAATTTTGGGAATTTTGACATATTTTCTCGTTGTGGTACTCTCGAATAATCTACATTGATCTGATATTAATTCATAGCAATGATTTTGTAACAACGAATTATCAAATAAAGTAGTGGAGTCGTTTTAAGATTGAGGTAATTTGCATAAATTTTTAGCGGCATAAATAGGTATACACGTATAGATTAAACGTAGAGTTAGTACGTTTATCCATGGGATACGATAAATGTTGACTGTATGATTTTATTTTGTAACAACGAATTATGAAATAAAAATTTTGTAGTGGAGACGTTTTAAGATCAAGGTAATTTGCTTAAGATTTTACGTAAATTTTTAGCGGCATAAATGGGTATACACGTATAGATTAAGCATAGAGTTAGTACGTTTATCCATGGGATACGATAAATGTTGACTGTATGATTTTATTTTGTAACAACGAATTATGAAATAAAAATTTTGTAGTGGAGACGTTTTAAGATCAAGGTAATTTGCTTAAGATTTTACGTAAATTTTTAGCGGCATAAATAGGTATACACGTATAGATTAAGCATAGAGTCTGTATGTTTATCCATGGGATACGATAAATATTCACTGTATGATTTTATTTTATAACAACGAATTATGAAATAAAAATTTTGTAGTGGAGACGTTTTAAGATCAAGGTAATTTGCGTAAGGTTTTACGTAAATTTTTAGCGACATAAATAGGTATACAAGTATAGAGTCTGTACGTTTGTCCATGGGATACGATAAATATTGACTGTATATTTTATGCGGTGTGATTAGGGATGTTGGAAGTAGATGGGGTTTCTTCTGATCCGCGTTCTTGTTTTTTGTTGATTTTGCGAGATAAATTAGAGGGATGCGTGATAATGGATGGATATAATACGAATCGGAACAGGAAATTGAACAGATTAAGGAGACTAATTTCGCTTTTCTTCGGCGCAGGAATGTTGATTGTCGCATTAATTTTAACGGCACGAACATTACGCGCTATATTTTTCTGTTTTTAGAATTCGTCAATGTCTCTAGTTTCATTGCGATAATAATGACCAGGAGCTGTTTTAGTTGGATCGTGTTTTTCTAACGAAGTCTTTGTATTTTTACAGGTTCGAGGGAGTCGCACGTTTGTTTCTGCCAGAGGACCTTCCCAACTTTGGTGAGTCGATCTTCATTCACTAAATTTTGCATGTATTTGCAATTTCTTTCTCCTCGAGTATCATATTGGAACTTTACGTGTAACATCGAACTGGACTACGTTTAAAAAGCCAGCTACATACACTCTATAACGTCATCGGCGTATATCGTACGTTCAAACGCGTGGAATAGATAACCGTGGCTTCTGAACTGGGTTCGTATCTCGGCAAGTCCTGGTAGTCTTCGGTTACCCGGGAACAGGTGTATCGGGAGAAGATTTCCAAGTCGTGTCGCGTTATCGTGGTGGCGCGAGTATCGCGAACGAAACGACACCGTCATCCGTGAACCGTGCTTTTTACAGCGTCGATTAGCTTATCTGCGACGGCGTAACGGCGACGAGCTCGTGTGCAAAAATAAGCGAGGACAAGGGAACTCGTTTCGCCGCCCGGCCACAGAAAATCGACCAGCCGTCATAAAGCGACCCAATTACACGCCGAAATGACGACTGGCACGGCTGAGTACCGTTCCATCGCGATTCGAGGGAATTTTATCGGAAACCTGCGTGAGGCGGGCCTGTCTTATCTCGCGAACCGGACCAACTGGATCTCGAGTCCCGATGGTACGCGCGCGAGACATCTCTGCGAATCGGTACGGATCGTACTCGGTTGTCACAGAGAGTAAGAAACTGCCGTCCCGACACGGCTACTTCCACGATCTTTATTTGGCTTGATAAGATTAGATACCTGGCGCCTTATTGGGCGGATCTGACTCCACGCGTCGAGACTGGGAAACACTTGACAGTTGAATAATTTCGAAGACTTATCGACTCGAATGTCGAAATGGAAATCTCTAAACACTGTCACAGTGTTATTTATTATTTGTTAAATTGAGATTCTTCGACGAATCGGTTACATAAAGGTTCGAGGAGTTCGTACAAATGAAGAACGAAACGAGGGAAAGTCGTTTCACCTGATGTTTGAGTTCGAAGGGACAGAGAGACAACAGTTAGTTTGGATTACTAGAATAAATTTTCCGAACAATGTTTCGACGAAGGTTCTCGATCTGGAGAAAATGTGTGTGGAAATTACAGGAAATGTATACACGTGGAAGGACTGCGTGTGACTCCAGGTTTGCTGCTCGGTCACAACTTTCCAAGTGAAATTAACGCATTACGGTGGTAATTTTCCTTTTTTAAATCACGCTCGTAGCACCTCGGACGCGTAGTTTCTTGCAGAGTGAAAAAGCTGGCTTCCTTTAATAGAACGAGCAACAGATGCAAAAACGAGGCGTCGTACTTTGTAATTTTAAAAAGACCGATCACTTCGGGCAGCAAAGCAATCGGTGTCTCGATCCTTGTCTCTCCCGTACGAACTTTTGTACCACGTGGCGAGAAATCTAGAATAGAAGAAAAGATCGAATTCTGTCGTGGCTTGCAAAGAGTAAACACGTTTCCACGGTTTTTCCGCGCGGAGACCAATTAAACAGCGTGCGCTCTCGCGTTCTGAGAATTTGTTCCCGCTTCTCGGTAAAACAGAAGACCGGACCGCATTGACTGTCCTCTCTGGCCGCGGCGTTGCGCGTCAAGGCTCGTCACACGAGTTTTCTAATGCATCTGCTTCTAAGTAAACGCCGGGCAGAGGAGGAGGGAAAAGACGACGAAGAGAAAGAGAGAGAGAGAGAGAGAGAGAGAGAGAGAAAAGGGAAAAAAGGAAAAAGAAAAAGAGAAGGAAGGAACTAGTCGGTGATCGCGCGTCGTACTACCTCCGATAGAGTTGACGTGTTCGAGCGCACACGCGGCGTGGCGTCAGGTCTTTCCACGATTCGTTAAGTTGTCTCGCGACAGGCACACGAACGGCACGTAAAACAAATATACGCCGAGTGCCGGCGCGGTGGACCTGATCAAATAGCGGCGTATCTGTTAAAATAAGGTCAGACGGCTGCACCTTATTAAACGTAACCTTGTTTCCCGAGTATATTTCGAGACCACTGTGGAAACGTGGAAACCAGCCGGTCCGCTGGTGTGTTTTCCTCACCGTGGTAGCCTGCTTTCACGCTCCTCGCTCCGCTACCCTTCGTCCCTCGATTCTAACGTTTCTTTCATGGGATTGCAAACTATTCCATGTATCACTTTTTATTAAAATAAATCCGTAATTCTTTTGTTATTCTTTGTTTCTTTCAACATTTGAGAGAAACAGTTTTTGAAACGGTGGAGGAAATCATGTTTGAACTCAAATTTAATTAGTTTCTTGTTATATTTTGATGTTTCATTAAAAGAAAATGAGTGGGAAGAAACCCTATATATATATATACAGTGTTGGAGAAAATAATGGAAACATCTCGTTTACTCAGGAATATTCTTTATTAATAACATTTGAATTCTTCTCGTTATAGATTCGTACAAATCTTGAATTATATTTAATGTGCCATTCTTCGTGTAATATCTCTTTTAGTGAGGCCAAAAGAGGTGGTGAGGATCTGCTTCTAATTTTGTTTTCGAGAATAAACGATAATAGCTCAATAATGTTCAGGTCTGGTAACTTTGCCGGTCAAGAAAGATGTTTAACTTTATTTTCACTCTTTTCCCCTCGTAATTTTACAATCACAGCTGGATCGGAGCATTGTCGTGTTGAGAAATTTCTTTACCTTCCAAAAAGTAATGATCACACCATTGGGCGGACTTGGTTGCACGAAATGTTTAAATAGTCGTTGGTTTCAAGACGAGAAGTGATCTCGTTACAAGCAACTTTTCAACGTTAGCCTAACCCTTGTATAATGACTCTCTATTTATTTTTCAAACTCTTGGATCTCTGTACAGATGAAGGCGTAGAATCTTTTTATTTGCATCAATCGGCCGTTGATAAAAACTAAAAGAATTTCAAGGCAATTTGCATTAATATTTTACAAATTCGCTCGTTTATTCCGAGAATCCTGCCACTTGGTCATTTCTCCTTCAATGACGCTCTAATTTAAATGTGAAACGTCTCTCATCGAGTCGTGCTCCATTTTTTCATCGCACGTGCCCGACAGACGTAGGCAGTTGTTATGCGAATTTTTACGAGTGGCATTGCCGCCTGCGCGCCGATAAACGCAGGAACGTGCCCGTCAAGCACCATCACGCGATTAGGTCGAAGGGGAGGCGACGAGAACGTCATCGTTGTTCGTGTAGATCGCGACGCGACGCGACGCCCCACTACTACTACGTGTGCCAGAACACGTTCTACTTATTTACTCAGGCTCCACCTCGCCGCGAGATCATTACGAATTCGCTCGACATCTCTAATTCGCGGTGATCGTTCGATTTCTTGTACAGTGGAATTTCACGCTGTTCGTAGCGCGTAGACGTGATAATCGCGTAGGAAATTCTCCGAACGCTTTGACGTTGCGAATATAATTATAGCAGAGAGTTGAAGTCCAGATTCAGAAGCGGAGATTGAAGTTACAGAAACTTCGACGCTATCGTTATTCGAAAATTAATGGACTTTTTGCATTTATTAGTAAAAAAAAAAACAAAAAAAAAAAGGAAAAATCTATCTCCAATGAATGAGTTACGTTAATGATTAGAAACATCAAGGAAACGATAACGAGGTACATAATTTTGTGAACACAGGTGTCTTTTTCTTTTGGTACGTGTAAAATGTTATTGGAAATTGCAACAGATGGGAGTTTTAATTTAAATTTTTTTAAATTTCCATCTGTTTAAATTTACCAGCTGGGAGGATACTGATGATTCAATTCTCCGTCGGAAATTATCATACTCGAAAGCCCACAAACTGCGACTCACAACAAACGTCTCGAAAAACAAAATCCATCTCTCGCCCGTGCATTTTCCTCCTGTGCTTGTAAAGATAAAAGAGAAAGAGGGAGAGAGGATGGAATTTTTTTAAATGGCTCCATCGGGTTCGTCGATGCTCCGTTTCCTTTGGCTGAGAAACCAGAGAAACTTAATCTCGAAGAAGAACGCTGCGTTATCTAAGGTTGAAACCGCGCGACGTATGGTATCTAACCCGGCTGAGACAACATTTGAGGAAACTTAGAACCTGAGCGCGCCTCGCAGGTAGATATATACATACGTATACGGTTCAGAACCGCTCCTCTCTGCTCTGGGAAAGTCAAACAGTCAAACAGCTACGCGCACCAAGTGTTGACTCGCAGCATACATTTGGTAGGAACGCTTCCCCTTCGCCTCGCAAGACAAACAACCTGTCGTGATAATGATACACGCCGGATAACGGCAGATAAATGTGCAAGGCGCTGCCCCGCCGGGAATCAGACGAATATTGGTAGCGTTTATTTGCCGGAGGGGGAGAAGGACCTTTGAAAAATTTGGCGAAACGTTGTTCACGGTTTGTTTCAACGTCTTGCGATTGTCGTCAGAATTTTTTCGTTCGTCGACGTCTTATTGCCAGCTACACTTCAAACCACGGCGGTTAACCACGTTGCGCTGGCAACTGATTGCGGACCATAACGAGTGACCAAACACGTATACAATAATTCGCCTTCTTTTTGAATTCATCGGTATATCACTGGATAGAAATTACTAGAACTAATTTATTATCTGTTTCGCCTGGGTTATACTTATTAAATATATTTAAAACTGAAAAATTTTGGGACAAAAAGTTCTCGACGTCATTCCAGAGCAAGAAGTTAAAATCGTTGATTAACCTACGGGTTAAATTAGATTCTGACGAGCTTGAGATTTCAATATCGAAACGTCCCGTGACGTCGCTCAAAAAGTGACAGCACCTTCAAATCTATGTTAAACTTTTACTTTTTGATTATGACGATTCTGACGAGTGATGCTCTTTGAATATTTTGCTCGTTGAAGAACTGCAAATTTGTTGGAGACTGTTCCAAAGTTCAACGCTCGAAATCATTGACATTTCAGTCACTGAAACATTGTAAGCTTCACGAAAAAATTGATCGCACAGTTTTTGTTTTTCCATCCCGTTAACAAATTGGAAGTTTCACGATGCTAAATCTCGAGCGAATCACGTCGAACTTGGCTCGCTCGAGCCGAACCGAACGAATTTTTCCACCAACTGGCAGCAATCATCCTCTTCGGGTTCACGAACGCTCGGGGGCTTTCCAAGCGGATTTTCAGCGTGGGTGCACGCGAGGATCGTGAGCTACCATCACGAGAAGTGGATTTCTACCATCGGACGAAAGGAGAGAGAGAGAGAGATAGAGATGATAGAAGGAAAGGAGAAGACAGCGACGTATCATTCCCACAATTACGCAACCAGGTTCCCCGGTGCCCCGGTCCTTCGAATTCGTCCTTAATGAAGGATAATCACGTTTAATTGGCCGCCCCGAGGCGTCGCGTCGGCTGCACCCTCCGGCCAGGATCTCTGTTACAACAGTGTGTTGGCAACAGATTCGTGAGACCGTCTCTCTCCAGGTCTCGTAGCGTCTCTCTTCGCCGCCGCGCAATTAGTTGAGCTAGGTCAAAGAAAACGTTAACGACTTTCGGATCGTGGCTCCATCAAGCGTGGCTCCAGGGACGTAGTCGTTAATTTCGCACGTTAATTTCGATCCGAGATGAAGCTGAACGACGAGCAGAGCCAGCAGATTCTCCGATTCGTACAGCAAACAATTTCAGATGCACAGGTCTGGATTATGCGAAACACGTCCTCCTTCGCCGGCAGTTTTCTTTGAACCCTTCGTACTTGAGAAATTTGCGTATTTGAAAATTAGGCAACTGTAAGTCTCTGTAAGCGATCTTAAACGCAGATTCCCGAAGTCTCGTCGATCGAAGTTTATAGTGTTTCCGATATGATTTGTGGAGGAGTACAGGTTTTAATTTTACAGTTCCTTTCGATCGCGAATAGGTAAAAGAAAAATTAATAGCGATGTAAACGACGTACGCGTGTGACGTTTATATTCGGAAAGGAACAGTTGCGCGTAATTATCATCGAAGATTAATCAGTCGCGCATAATTGTGTATAAAAAGTCATTTTACATCTGTCGATCGAAATACATCTAATAATTAGACAGAAAATATCGTTGCAACTATCATCGAGCTGGCTTCGAACGACGATTGTTCTCGAATACGTTGAATGGAAAAATTTGAATCGAGAGACCTCTCTCTCAACCCTTCGAAAAAAAAAACTCGTGGCGCGTTTACGCACTGCCGAAGACCACTCGCCAGCTACTCACAAATATCCACGAGCGTTCCCGGAATCCTCGGTCTGGCAAACAGTCGGCCTCAAAAATCCTCGCCAGGCGACGTTCAATTTACATCGAAGCGACAACTCGGTTCCCATCGCTCCGTTCTTCATTGACTTTTCTCTCGAAAGGAGGAGAGAGAGAAATCGCGCGAAGCTGACGCGGAATTGAGCCGACGATCGCGAGACGAGGCGTCTCTAATTGCGCGAATAAGCACGGCGATTCCGCGTGGCGCGGCCAGGAAAGTCCTGGCGTGTCAACCGTTTTAACTGCGATGTAAATCACGCCGATAAGTATCACGCTGCCGCGTGCTGCCGCCGCGTCAAGCCGACCAAGGTCGCCGTGCCTCTCTCGCTCATCGCCGCGATAATTAATCATTTTCGTGCGCCGCCCGGTAATCCCTCTTCCCTTTCGATCTTTCCGTCGTTCCTTTTTCTCCCCTTTTCCTTTCTTTCCCTTTTTTTTTTTTTTTTTTTTTTTTTTCGAGAGCGCAGCGAGGAGGGTGAAGCGATGGATTGGCGGGAAAGATCCTTGGGTGTAATAGAGACGACGATCTCGCGATGATTAATCGCACGATTTCAGGCGGAGCGGGGAACGCTGATATTTATTGAATCCGCGTGATTGCGAGCGAGAGCAGAGCGGAGGAGGAGAAATTGCGCGAGTCGTTCGAGTGATTACGGGGGCTATTCTGGCGAATTCCGCTTCTGGCGTATTCTGGGAATTCGTTCGCAAGACGAGAATGAACATCGTCTTGGGTGACGATCGCGAAACGAGACGAGACAGGAGTTTTCATTCAATTTCAATGCGACAGATTTCGTATTTTTGAAGGAAATAACAAAACTAGGAAAGCGTCGTTCACGGAAGTTGAAACATGGTTCCTTGGTTCCTCGAAGTTTTACCACTTCGTGATGAGTGGAATACAATGCAAAAAAAAACAAAAAAAATTTTTTTTTGGCCTTGAATATCAAGGTGAAGATCAATTTTACGACAGATTCTTTGCAGATATCTCCATCAAGTCGAAGATGTAGAATTCGTTTACGACAGCCACGAATAAACTTTTATTTCCATCCTGCACGTACGCGCATACATCCGCGCGTCGTATTTACGGTACTTCGGAATGCGAATTCCTTTCCTAATGTTCGGAGAGCCGTTTCAGAGTTGGCGAGGCGCCCGCGGTGATTTTCATTCCCAGGGAAATCGCCGCGGAAAATCTACGACGACTCTAACCGTGATTTCGCCTCGCCGGAAGTTCCATTTTCCTCCTGCCGGCAGATTTAAAGACGCGAGGAGGATTTCGATTTGTCGGCTGGAACGTTGCGTGAGTTAGAGATCATCGAGTAGCACTTTGGAAATTTCTTGCGCAGCCGACACTGTTGTAAATTACTTATAGGATAATGAAGATATCGAAGATATTAATCACTGACTCATTACTTGTTCTCTTGGATACAATACAACAATCGAAGAAAACAATCTAAAAAAAACAAGCAAAGGCGTTAGACTTTGCGACCACAGATAGTACCACACTCGCGGACATACTATCGCGTAACACACACGTCACACGATCAGCAATCAATAGATGTCGCGATTATCTTCCTACAGAAACGATAAAGTATCCACTCGAGCCGACGTTGAAGCGACAAAGGACCAACGACTTGATTACCATCTTCGCGAGGGTAGACGCAAAAGCGTCGCGTCGAATTAAACTCTCCAGTCGACGGAAGGAAGTGCGGCAACAGCAACAAATATTAACCTTCCACCTACTGTGCCGGGGTCACAGTTTTGACCTGTGATGGGAGTTGCTTGCGTTAGTGATGCGACTGTGTGCCATGTGTTCGCCAAATTGCTGAAGTGACGATGACTAAAGACGAAAATCAGTTTCTGGTAATGTCCTGAGGAAGAAAGACGTGTGCAGCAAGTCGAAGCAATTTTTTATTTCAAAGTTTATTTTATATTTTAGTGTTTTTATTATTGTTTTAGTATTTTAGTATTTAATAGTTTGTATTATTTTTTTTTAGTATTTAGCATTTTATGCTATTTTTGTATTTAGTATTTAGTATTTTATATTATTTTTGTATTCACTATTTGGATTTTAGTTTTTAGCACTGTTTTGATATTTTACTATTTTTATTATTAATTTACTGTTTTTATTATTATTCTTGTTCTTTTTATTACTTCATTCCGTTGTTTCTATTTGTTGACGCACATGTCTTCATTGCCAACGAGCAATCTTTCTTTTGCTCCTATCTGCACAAGACGTTCCTGACAGTGAATGACATAAATGTATAGTAAACTTTATATATAACTTTATTATTTGTTCCTTATATTCTTACATGTTCCTATATCAGACGGGTGTCTGTCACTGGTACAATACCTTGGTCTCGAGCGACCGTCACTCTGTACAGTATCAGTGAGCCGTCCGGACAATCCTAAATATGTGTTAGTGGGATATCCGTGTGGGTCAAAATGACTTCGGCACAGAACGCTGAGGTTCAATAGTGTTAATCAACCCTTCTAGACGCGTAAATAAATAATAATAATTAACGCGGCCGTGTCGTTTGGATCATTTATATATAAATAAAAGCGAAAGTACGACTTCCTCGCCGGATAACTATCTCTGTTGTAATTAAGATCCCTGTAGGCCTAGCTTGTAGGATATCGAATGTGGAGGGTTCGTGTGTCCGTTGGGCGAGGAATGTTGGAGGGGATATTTTACATGGGAGCGTGGTTGCAGAGAGGCAGAGGCTGGGTTAGGAGGTCGCGTGATAGTCGTGGCCATCCTTTTCCCTTCCCCTCCCTCCCTCCCTCTCAGCTTCGTCCATCGAATGCTGCTTTCTACGCAGCCCGTAGAGAGCAATCACCATGAATCACGGCTTAGAATCGACAGATGCACCTTCGTGGGGTGGTATCGAGCGTCTGGCTCCTGCCGCGAATTTTTCTTCGCTCCATTGGAGACGACGGCGATTCCATGGGTTTCCTTAATGGAAAGGAACGGCGAGGAGGAGGGTGGTGGTTTGCACGTTGCAAGAGGTAAATTTTCTTCTTTTTTTTCTTTGGCGCAGAGCTGATTCGACGTGTTTCGTTGCGGTTGACGATAAATTACGTTGACGGGACAGATCGTTGATTTGCGATGGTTGATGCAAATCTCGGAGCGTTTTAAAAATTAACCAGCACTGAACGAGTTGTTTGATATCGTTGTTCTCGAGACGAGGCGCTTCACCTCGAAAGATTCTATCAACCGGGTACGAGTCAAGAGCCACTGAACTTTCTTCCCTTTCCCTCCCTCGTTTTAATTTATCCCGATGATTCGAGAAGAATTTCCGTGGAGAAGCGTATCGGGAGAAGCGCCTGTTAAACAGGACGAAAAAGGGTCACGCCAAAGACTGGTTGCCCGATGCTCGTTAACCTTCCCTGGAAACACGCTGGAATCACGTTGATCCACGGAATTATTATCATTATCGTTAATCAGACGCGACGGGCCAATCGTCCGATTGGTACGTTCGCACGATCCGGCGATAATTTTGTATCGGTCATTAGGTTTATTAGCCGATTCGCGAGCCGAGTTATCGACGACTTACGGTGGATCGGATCAAAGTGCAGTAATTATTCGTGGCGTGAAGATAGTAATCAGTTGCTTGATTGCTCAATCTTACGAGAGAGAGAGAGAGAGAGAGACCGAGATTGGGGCCGCTAGCTCGTACGATCGGATGATCGTCCACGAAAAAAAATCGTCGTCGAGCCGTTGATATCTCGCTACGCCGACTTTTAATTTACGCATTAACGACTCTCGTTTAATATTCCGCGAGCCTAAATGTCCACCTAAATGAAATTTCTCTTAATGGGAGCCCTTTAATCGACTCATTTTTGCATTTTACGACAGTTTCAGCACGAAAACGTGCGGTCTCGACTATATTTTAAGGAAACCGAAACTGGTTTCACCCGTTCGATGCTGTCGTCTCGTAAATCGTTCGTGGTTCGAGTCGCCTCTTTTATGCAACAGTAAGTTCATACGATTCGAATAATTAATTTCTATCGTTACCTTGCGATTTGTTGATACCTCTCTTCCTCCGTCAACTTTCATTTCGAATTGACAAATCGAGTTGCTCGCGCGAGTTGACACGATCGCAGAGATGCATTAGGCTTCGCTGGTTGGTAAATCAAACGAACGTTATTATTCGATTCCGTGGACGTTCCGCTTTTACTCGGCGTGGAGCATGTCCCGCGGACGCCATAAACGCCGACTTCCGCGAATCGACTTCGGCTTATTCGCAGTTTCCACTTTCCAAAGCTCGCGAGCCGGTTCCCTCTATCGGTTCAAGACTGATTCCACGAAGAAGGAAGCGACACGACGAGGCTGACAAGAGGCTACTAACACGGCCCGATGCTTCCTGTGCCGTGGCAGACTTCCGCTTTTGATTTCTGTATCGGAGGACAGGTGGCCGTAGAAGCCACCTCGCTCACGCCGGCTACCGGCTATTTCCGCTTTTTACTTTCCCCTCGGATTTGCATTCGACGGACACTGGCCGTAGTCGCTAGCCGGAAATTTGATAATTAAAGGGAAACGAGGGAAAACAGTTTTTCGTCGTTAAATTATTGAACGCCGTAATTGAGCGCTTTTGGACTGTCGACTCGTAATTTTTAACAAGCCCCGGATTATTTCACGCGGCAAATATCATCTAATCAGTCGTTTGATTTATTGAAACTTGTGTATCTTAATTCCAGAGATTAAAAGCGAGGAGAAAATCACAAGGCACGATCTGAGAAACTTTCACGATGTCTATTTTAAAATTCGCAAGTTTTTGAATCAGGCGTGTCCAACACGAGCTGTGTTACAGTTTTATTATCTGATGTCTGTTTTATTGTCTTCTGATGGGGAGTGCTTATATCGAGCCGATTCTTTCCCATACGAAGCACACAAAAAAATAAAATGAGAAGAAAAATTTTAGACGAGCATGCTGAAGATACTCTCTTCGTAGTGCCGCTAGTTGTATCAAATTCATATTTTTAAATTAATGATTAATAAATATATTTTTCGAATCAGTGTATCGTTTCGCTATAAAAGTTGAACTGATGAAAAAAATATGTGAAAGACTATGTGCGACCCTCGACAAATTTTTGTTGTGAGGCCCAGAAGGTTTAAACCAGTGACGGCGAAGTCTTTTTGAGAAGTAGGTCAAATTTTGTTCATTATTTTTTTTAGTACTAGCTCGTGAATCACTTGGAAAGGGGGAGGGGAGGGTGGTTAAAAAATATTTTCTTTTGGTTTTTATAAAATTTACGTTTCCCTTTTGTTTTACAACTTTTGCTTTTGCAAGTGAAGAGCAAAAAATAAATGTCGACGTCAAAAAATTGATATAAAAGGGGTGACATCATGCCCAGTCACCCCTGCACTATACATTAGATATATATACTTTATTTCTTAATATTTTTTTTTGTCTATTCTCTCTTTTATTATATAAAAAACCTAGCAAAGCTACCTATTCTGAGAATGGGATCTAGTGTGTTTTTTAGTGTTTATTACATCTGTTTAATCGTAAGCGCTATATAAAATTTTTTGGACACAACTAACTCATACATATTTAAGACTTCAAATACCTATACATAACCAAGTCGTAAATCCTCCATAAAACATAATTATGCATTTATTTCTCACTTTTAAGCTCTGACCGAACACTTGTAATTTTCTTAACATTTTTCGAAAAGAGAGGTTCGAGAAATAATTAAAATTCTTTTATATATATGATGATAAGTTTATAAAAATCAACGCTTGGGTCATTTAAAAAGCCTGCGTGGGTCAGTGTCTGACCCGCGGGTCGTAGGTACGCCATCATTGTTCTAAACGGTTTCGTACGATGTTATTCGACTAGAGCAAGGGTTGGACCGTCGAACGAAATGGAGCGTGAGGTGCAAAACGCTGGGAACAGCTTGGTCAGAGACCACGTCGAAAACGTTGAAAACCAACAACGACTTAACTTGGCCGTGCGCAGCCTGTCGAAATTGCAGTCACGCTTCGACGAGACCGCCCCTCCTTTCCAGCTCGGAACGTTTCCTGCGACAGGAAACCTCGGCCCGATGAGTTTTACCGGGGTTAGAGGACGGGGAGCATCCCTTCCTGTTACGGAATGCTTGCTGCGCTTCCGTGTCAAGTTCCGCTGCCGCGTACAGGTGCATCTGCCGCCTGTTAAATTGGCCCAGGAAAGGGCTGAATCCGACTCATTATGCGTACAAGCGTTAACCGTGTTTCGTTGTTGCAAAGATTATCTTTCGTCCGTGCTCAACGATCTTTTTCAACTCTCCACCTCTCTCTCTCTCTCTCTCTCTCTTTCCATCTCTCTCTGCACTTGTCCAAAACTTCCATCCTTGTTCGAAGCTCTGAAGCGGCACTCTAGTGACACAGATTCACAGGTTGGCACGGACGTGTACGTGCAACGTACACCGGCGGAAAAGGGATTCTCTCTTGGTTGGCACGTTTCACCTCGTCGACCGCATGTAAATCCAAGAGCAAAAAAAAAAAAAAAGAAGAAGAAGAAGAAGGAAAAGAAGAGGAAGCAAAGATAAAGGAGAGAAGAAGGGAAGCACACGCAAAAGAAACAAACTTTCGTCGCGTTCATCCCTTCCTGTTACGGAATATACGCTCGCCACACTTCCGCGGGCAGGAAGCAGGTCCTGCTATTACGCACAGCTGCATCTGCCATGAATTAAATCTCGAGATCGTACGCACGTACGTTCGCCGATTTCGTTTCTCGAGCAACAGGTTTCGTTAATGAACGACTACTGGAAAAAGGCCTCGAGAGAGGGATTACGTAAGGGTAATAACGGATCAGAACGAACGTATCAGAAGAAAGCCACGTCCACCATCTCTTTCTCTCTCTCTCTTTTTCTCTTTGTACGTCGTCGTCGTCGTTTCCTTATTTCGCTTCGTCTTCATCCACGCCGGCGGCCGTACATTGAAATCGTAAAAAGCCAGTGCACGCGTCGTGATTTCGCAACGGAGGAGTCTTCGCCCGTTCTGGTAACGCACGCATAATGTCAAGGATAACTCGTGCGTTACGAGTGTTGCCGGCAGCTGCATCTGCCTGTCGATCGGCTGATGAAACAAAGAAAGAAAAAAAAAAAAAAAAGAGAGAGAGAAAGAATCGAATGGAGAAGAAAGACGGCGACGAGGATCGTCACTGCGCGAAGGTTTTCGACCGGTGACAAATGACATAATGAATCGTGCAAATCGATCGGCGCGGAAAGATTAAGATAAATTATGTAAGAATCCGGGAGGATGTAGGCGCACGAGGTAGCAACGTCTCGTGTACGGGTTCGTCCTGGACGATCGTGGACCGAACCCATAGTCGTCATGGTGAACGTGAAAACTGGTTTAACCGGCGGTTCATCGCGATCGAAAGTGCATCGGGAATGCTCGACAAATGCAGCTGCTCCGCCGCTCCGGGGACAAAAACCGATTGATGTACGAACCGATTGTCGGTCATTCCGATTTAATTATGATTTATACGCGCGCTTACGAGAGTGAGTGGATGTGCTTGTTGCAAAATGATCGGTACGGCGAACAACCGAGCCGTAGAAATTAGCGTCCGCTGTTTGAAACGCGCGTTTCGACACCTCGTTAATAAATCAAAGTTTAATCGCCCGGCGGAGAATTCATTTATTTCGAGTCTGAAGAATCAGAAGTCGTTCGTGCGCAGTCCACGGCGTGACAATGGCGGAAATAGTGGAAATGGCGATCTGTGAAAGCGTATCGCGACCGCGGCTGCCCCGAGAATTGCACTCGAGATAACCTTTCGCGCCCGGTTCAGGCACGGCTCGCTGGTTAATGAGAATGCGTCCGTTAATAAGTGTTTACGTGTCGCCGGGAGATAAATCACGAACGCCGGCTTCGTGTGGGGCTGCGATAACTTTCTACTTCGGAGTTTCAGGCTGCGTGCAGAGGCGCTGCACGAGGCGCAGCTATCGTTATCACCGCTGCTCGCGATACGCCGCCCTAATGCGTCCCGATCGCGAACGACGCTCGTCAATAAAAAGCCTGGTGAACTCGAGGTCGTCTTGCTTTTCGCCAAGCGCCGATTTCGCCGTACCCTCTGTTATTATCGCTCTCAGACGTACGGTTGGTCAGTGAGTGATACTCTCGTGAGGCATTCGTGCCTTCTATTCCGTGTTCTTGCAACCGAATCGACGATAAGTCTAGCTCGCGTTCATGTTGAATTCACGGATGAAAAATTGCAAGTCCCTCGTCTTCGTCGGTACACTAAAAGCCAGTTGGTTGTTTGTCGATCGATAGTTTCTTATTGTCAGTTGTGGCGAATGTTCGTATGCCAGATTTTGTCACGCAAACTGCTAATCGCACGAGCTAATTGCAAAACCAGAATTTATTTTGCGCAATCGTTGCAAACGCCTAACGTTTCTTCAACTTGTTTACCGCAAGTGCATACAACTCGCTGACGCGTGCTGGTGGAATAATCGGATGGAAATGATCGATAAACATAAATACACGAAATGAACATCATTCGACTTTGAATTCTTGGTTCTTCTTCTTCTTTTTCAACGGGTCATCTAATATTAACTTCCCGGTTGTAAAATTTAGCGATAACTAGTCTTGTCACTTGTCTCCCTTTGGTTTTTTTTTCGTTTTTTTCTCTTCCGTCTGCGGTTGCCATCTGAAATTGTGGTTCGTTCTCTCGAAAGGTTTAGATTAACGAGACACGCACGATCTCGAGGGTTATCAGGCCCGATAGAGCTCCGGGAGTTTTCCTTCCTCAGATTAGATTAGCTCTCGAGAGCGCTCTATTTCGATAATTTCCGCCGGGCTTGCGTTTTCGATTCTCCTTTCCCTCTTTCTTTTTTCTCGGCTGACCCGCAATCAGCGACCGACATCGTGGCGCACCGGGATTTTTGTTTTGGCGCTTTTGCGGCGAAATATCACGCTGCCAGAGATGTCGATAATGAAAGGAGAAGGAAATGTTTCGTAAATTTCGTCGTGCTTTTTTTTTTATAAAAAAACGAAAGGAACGATTTGGCGTGAAATTACAGAGAAGCACAAGCTCGATCGTTCCCGTATCTAATTTATGAAATGTCTAATCTGTTTGGCCATCGACACGAAGCGTGACACGAACGCAATCGAGTTCAACGCCTGAAGCTGAATCGAGAATTTTCGTTACCGCGGAATTTTACTGGGATTTTGCAGAGGTCTTTCGGCGAGTCAAGGAGAAACGAAGCGAACTGCTTGAAACTGTGGAAAGTGGTCCGTTAGTATGCCGTATTTCACCGATACTTAATTACCCTGGACCGCGTTTCAGCGCGGATACGTATAATCGTAAAATCAACGTGTGTATTAATATTGCACGTGAACTACTAACGCGGCATACCTTGGAGCCACGACGTGCGTTTATCGTCCTCGGCTTATTTTGCTTGCCCGGCGACGATAAATTTTATCGATTAATTTCAGCCCGCGTCGCTCGAACGCTTCCTCCTGTATTTTCAAACAAAAAAAAAAAAAAAAAAATGGAAAGCAATTCCAGATTTCACGACACTTTCCGGAATTTTGTCACACTTTCAACTTGTAACTAAAACATGTGATTATTTCGCAAAAAATGCGTTAATTGAAGAGATAAAAATTCCAAACTGAAAGATATCGATAGGAGGGAAAAAGGAAAAAAAATTGGCACTCTGGAGAAATTAGAATCGTACGTTAAAAATTGCACGCCAGTTGAAAGAACGTGGCCGTATTTTCCGTGTACGAGATAAAGAAAGAGAGAGGCAAGTGTAGCAAGCAGGCACGTGTAATGGATCGCGTGTGCGCGGAGGAGCACACTGCCGAGGCATGCTCGTGTCTCGCAGAAACGATTATTCCGGCCTTCTTGAACCGGCAGAACGGCATTATCTCCGTGGAAGAAGCCACCGCTCCGTCATTGACGTACGAGTACAGCTCCGATAAAAGAGGCTAAAAGGTATTCTTTCCCGCGACCTCCGCGCTGTGTTATCAGCGCATGCGAGTCGCTGGTAAGAATCGTCGTCGATAAAGTCGATTCGCGGCTTGTTCGTTGTCGTTCGATTACTCGAGAAATTCTCTCGCCTCTCTCCTCTCCTCCTCCTTACTCGTTCTTTTTTTTTCTTTTTCATTCTCAATTCGAATTTCTTCCTGTTTCAATCTCTGATCACGATCTCGAGGTTGATGCTTCGTGACATGCTGATAAAAAAAGTGTACTTTTATTAAAACTGAGAAATTGAAAGAATGGTTTTTACAAGTTTTTCGTCTCTAGGAATTACTTGGCTTGTAATTGTTGGGATTTTTTTAGGATGTGTCAATATTTTTTTTGTTTTAGCGTGAGATGAGATTTTGCTTAGTTTCAGTTGATTCGGCGAAATATTTCTACTCAGTTTCCTAGAAACAGAGTAGTGTAATCCGTCAGTTACGGCACGTACGACGTTGTGCAACTTTGTTATCGTTCGATACTTTTACGATGGACATAGCTTTCTTTATCGCTCTGGCTTTCATAATGAAAAAGATCTTCCCGAGTCGTTTACGTTCCTCGTGTTTTTCTTGCTCTTGCGCACATATTCCACAGTTCGCCGTATCGAGAAACAAGTATCCTTCGTTTATGTGCTTCTCTAACCGTGCAATCTTCTGCAATCATCCAGGTATACCATATCTCTCGCGGCGCTGCGCGTCGTTTAGCAACAGACTGTCTGTAAAGCAGCAACGCTCGACAATGTTGCATTTGTATTTATATAAATGTAATCTTCGTTTCAGCTTTCTTTTCCCCCGTGACAAATTATCCCTTTCTAAATTCTAAAGTCTTATGTCCCACTATTGGTATTTTTCGAAAAGCACCCTGAGAAATGTCAATTAATTACACAGTACGATTAATCAATCGTTTCAACAAACACCACTTTGTGGCGTCGCTTTTCACCCTTCTTTCACCTTTCAAACAATTCCTTCTTCGACGATGCCGTTATACTCAATCTCTCGTTCTTCGAGTAACGTCGCTCCATAAAGTTCCCGAAATGTTCGCCGCCAGTTTGCCAGTAAACCAGTATCCAACCTTGTTCCCGGGATTTCTCGGCTGGAATTTCACAAGGTGAAGCAGCACGGAGCCGCGCGCGGTTGCGCGTCTCTCCCTCGCGTGGCTCGTCCATTTTTCTCTGTCCACGGTGGGGCCGGAGCTCGTGTCGGTTCGGCAGCGTACAAAAGCCGTGCCGGCTTGCGTGCGCCGGTATCTTCGACCTACGACCCACTCGGGGCTCCGGCTTCTTATTTCTTCGGGAGTGAGAAGAGCGAGAGGCAGAACGAGAGGCTCGAAAAACACGGCGTTACGGCCGCGGCCGCGCGTGTTATCGCGTGCGCGCAGGGGGCATCGCGGCTATCCTCTCCGCGCCGGGGTCATTCTCTGGGTCATCCTCGTGACCCAGCCTAGTGATGGGAACGAGGCAGCTTGATCCAACAGTACGAGCCGAGGGCCGAGCTCTCTCGGATAATCGATATATCCGAGGGGGGGCTGTTTCTTCGTCGTTTGTTAACTCTGATTAACCTCTTGCGCTAGAATGACGTGCCACGCGCGACGAGAATTTGTTTTGTCACAAAATTGCAATATTTCCTCAGTTTTAAGTATATTTAAGTAATAACCCAGGCGAAACAAATAATAAATTTATTACTTCTCAATAATTTCTATCCAGTGATATCGTACCGACGAGTTCAAACGGAAAGCGACGAATTCTTGTGTTTTGGTCACTCGTTATGGTCCGCGATCAGTTGCCAGCGCAAGTGGTTAAGACTAGGTCTAATAGAACTGTTGAAAACGAGGTTCTGTTCGAGATTCTGAACGTTTCCAAATATTACTATTCGTATTAAGGTAAAATATATCTCCAATACTGAGAAAATCATTTCAATATACTAATTTCAAGTATATCGAAATGTAAGCCAGCTAAAACAAATAACAAATTTGAGTTCGATGAGTTCAAAAGGAAAGCGACGAATTATTTTGTACGGTTCTGGTCGCTCGTTATGGTCCGCGATCAGTTGCCAGCGCAAGTGGTTAAGACTAGGTTTAATAGAACTGTTGAAAACGAAGTTCTGTTCGAGATTCTGAACGTTTCCAAATATTACTATTCGTATTATTAAGGTAAAATATATTCCCAATACTGAGAAAATAATTTCAATATACTAATTTCAAGTATATTGAAATGTAACCCAGACAAAACAAATAATAAATTTATTACTTCTCAATAATTTCTATCCAGTGGTATCGTACCGACGAGTTCAAAAGGAAAGCGACGAATTATTTTGTACGGTTCTGGTCACTCGTTATGGTCCGCGATCAGTTGCCAGCGTAAGTGGTTAAGCCGATCTGACCGATTCGACTTTTGATTTTCGAATGACGTCCGAAAAAAGGATCGACAAGTTATTTGCATGCTTTATCGCACGAGAATATACCGCACACGTTCGATTTAAAAGAAGAACACGGACGTTGCGCATAATTTTAGCTAATTTATGCTCGCATTAATATTTATAAAATGTTTGACGAAATAGTTACGTTAAAAATAGAAATACCGGTATCGGTGTGCCACGATGAATTATTAGCCTGCGAGACAATGCACACGAGCAGAATGTCTGGCGTTGGAACGATTCTTTCCACTTGATTATACAGAAGTCATTGATTTCAAATGTGACCTGGAATTTGCAAATAAATGGAAGATCGGAGATCTAAGTTCACCGGGCTTCTAGACTTTATTACAACCGCGAAATTTACATGCGAGCTGCCTTATACGAAGCAGCCTTCTCGCGAAATTATTCCGCTCGACCAAGAACTCAATCAATCGATTCTGCTTCTCGTCGAGTCTCGTAGTCGAAACACTTGTAACTCGCACCTTTGTTTCGTAATTTATAGTGGTGCAGACTCGGAAGAAAATAGACGCATCGACCTGTGATGTCATCGCGATTAATCACGTTTACGTTTGATCTCAAAGTGCCAAGTTCACTGGTTCCGAGAAACTCGTCCGTGCTGTTCGGTGATTCACAAGTTTCTCGGTCACAAAGGCGGCTTCTGAGTCTCGTCGCCGGACAAGGAAACTCCATCGGGAAGAAAGGAAAAAGGGATCGTCGGCTAGACGATAACCCAGTGCCTCGTGTCTGATAAACGCGCCGATAATGGAAGCGGTTTTCTCGCGCGATAAACCTCGGGAGCTGTTTACTCGTGGCCAAGTGACAGAGACGTGTATATGCGATAAACACGTTCATTCTCAGTTCCTGGTCTCTGCTATCTCCCTTTGTTATCCTCTCGATTGTCCCGGGGCGATCGATCCGTACGTGGTACCGGTATTGCTAGTTTTTGGCAGCGCGGCTGATTAGAAGCCAGTCGAACGTGGCTAATCCGCTCGCGTCATTCTACGATCGCCGGCCACCCAATTCATCCATCATTAACCAAGATCCGATCGCTCGATACGAACGAACGTACGATCGAGAGATTCGATACGATTCACCGTGGAGAGTGATTTCGTCGATGCAACGTTGCTCGGCTGCCAAGCACGAAGAAGAGAATAATTTAATTTTGACGTTGCATTGGTTTTCTCTCTTCTTTCTTCTTTTTTGAATCAACGAACCGAGGAATTGAAGATTAAAACTTGGAACAAATTTAAATGCTTATACTTCGAACCAGCGACTCTTTGATTTTCGACAGATTTAAGAGTAACAAGTTTTGAGCTTTGATTATATCCAACAGGTGAGGTGACTTCAGATTGTTTCGTTATGGAAGATTCTCACGTACGGAAGATGAATTGAATCACATTATTAGGAATTAATTGATAACATTGGGAAACAGAAAAGAATTTTTTTGCCAGAAGTTCAAGATAGGTTTATATAATATTCGATGCACCTGGTTTCGTATTATATATATTCACGTTGACTTTGATTTTTAAAGAATGATTGAAACCTGCTCTACTTGACAAAACGACGTACATACAATTATCCTCCTCTAGAAAAAATAACAAGTTAACAAAAATAACACTTGTTTTATTAGCGTTAGTTGAACTTGGTAGCTTAGTTTGAGTAAATGTACGAGCATTCTTCACCACGAAAGTGAGTACTTTGCGAAAACAGCGTGTGAATAATCCCGATGTTTTCTGTTATAAGACAAATACACCGCGAAAGAAAGAAGAAATAGGCATATTTTGGAAGTCAAATTAGACAGCAGGACTAAAGCAGGACTAAAAATGAAACGCGCGTTGCTCGGAAACTAGAGCCAATCTACAAAAATTAACAGCACATTCCCCTAATTATTCAAACTCGACTCTTTAAATCTTTGACAGCGAATCGACTGTCAAAAAGTTCAACTGCGAACAGTCGAACAATTCTCCCTTGCAACGACGAGAAAGAAAGAAAGAAAGAAAGAAAGAAAGTAAAAGAAAAAAGAAAAAAACACGAAGAAGAAAGAAGAAAAGGAGAGACACGGTATCATCGCCGCGAGCAATCAGCGTAATCATCGAACGACCAGGCCGGGTCTGGCTCTGATTGTCCGGTGGTCAGGTAAAATTAATAAATCGGTCAGAGGGGGCCGATCACAATCGAGCGGACCCATCTCGAGCGCGTGACATTTAAGGGAAAAAGAAAAGCGAGAGTCACGCGGACGCGTACGAGGACGCGACGAGAGAGAGAGAGAGAGAGAGAGAGAGAGAGAGAGAGAGAGAGAGAGAGCGTGTGTAATCTCAATGGTCGTCGGAGCGGCTGCTCGTCGCTCGAGCTGGGGCTGGCCGGTTGGTTTGGCCCACTGGAGCGGACACCCGGAGGAAGCACACCCGCCGGAACGTGGCACGCTTTGTAGCCTCGTCTCTCCGTATACCGGCACACGTGCAGCCCACGGATACTCTCGCGGACACTTCCATGCCGGTGTATACGCGATCGTATCATCTACAGGGTGGCCCTTTCATCTCTGACACGGTGTATCGTGTTCCTGCGATTCTCGTTGCGCGAGAAACTCGTACTCGTTGGTTGTTGTTTGTCACTGACTGTTGGATGTTTGGAGATTTAGACGACAGTACAGGGCAGTCTAATTCTTTTGCCAATACTCTACATACTTGTTGCGTCGGAAGAAAACAGCAGCCTGTAAATTTTCGTTTAATGTATCCGATCCTGCCTCGTTCCTGATTCCAATCGCGCTTTTCATTCAACGAGCAAGCGTTCAATCAAACAGAGAATCATCCGTCAAATTCAATTACCGCCGTGAACCTCTCATTACGAGAGACGTGGGTTTCTTTTGTACATCTTGTCGGAGTAATTCCTCTCCGACGAAATTCATCTTCCAGGCACGATCGTTCATTCATCAAATATCTCGAAGCCGCTCGGAAACTTTCGTTTATCCGACGACGTGTCGAGTCGAAATAAAAGAGGTAACGCGCGGTAACGAGAGGCTGGTTGGACTACCCTGTATATACGCGGTTGCAGCTCGCGCAAACGTGACAGGGTGAGCGCACAGAGGAGCAAGTGAAAAGAAAAAGAGAGAAAGAGAGAGAGAGAGAGAGAGAGAGCGGATAGAGAATACGGACCGAAAGGGAACTGCGCACCACTAGCCGGAACCGTCCATGGCGCAGTCATCGCGACCATCTCTCGTGTCTATCGCATCTGCATACGTGAGTGACGAGCCGAACGTTGTCTGCGTGCTGCACGCGTGCACGTACGCACAGGCATGCGTGCACGATTCGTGCACACGCGAGTGGCGCGACGCGTACAGAGTGTACGAAGACGAATAGACGAGCGTCAACAGGAATCGTATCTATGCCGAGATCGTTAACACGAGTCGTATCTATATACGTAAATAAATCGCGTTTGCCGCGAGTTGATCGAACGTTCGATCATGAGAAATTGGACGTGAAGTTATATAATTTGACTCGATTGCTCGACGAATGCCAGGATAAATCTCGCATCCTCAGGCAGATGAATGAAATTCTTTTCTTTCGAACTCTAAGACGAGGTTTCACATGCATTTTTCTAACCAATAAAGCGCCTTCTTACCGCGTGAGCGTAAATAGCTGCAATGTGAAACAACCTATCACGTGCCTCTCCGACCCGTCCTCGTCAAGAACCAAAAGATATAGCTACTCCGTGGCGAGAGAGACAAGCAGGCTAGCCTAGACTTGGGCAAAGTACCAGGATAGAATGAAGTTCGAGGTGTGAATTTCAAGTAGCCAGGGTCGGAACGTCCGCTGAAAGTGACGCACGTAAGATCGAACATCGCTTTTGTCTGCGCTTTCGTCCGATATCTTACCCTCGAAACGTAAATTCTCTCCGCTCGTTCTATTTATCTCCTCGTTCGTAATTATACATTATGAAATTCTGATAGCATTCGTGATATCGTGATATTTTCAAATTGCCACTGCTAAAAATTGCCGCCGTATGAAAATAGTAATCGAAGGGGCTACGTTGCGATTAAGTAACGCGAAAGAACTTATACGCATATAATTAAGCGTCTGTTGGACGAATTTCTACGTTTCGTTAAAGTATCGTTCAGATAATTCATTCAGATTGCTCAATCTCCGCGCGTCTATTTCCTCGGGCACGCGATCCCCCCGCTGGTTTTAAATTATAAACGTTAGTGAAAAATGTAACCGCAATTCTCAATAAATTTCTAATCGATCGATCAATTAAAAAGGAGAAAAGTTGTTTGAATTAATCATTAACTCATAATGTAAGCCGCTATTGCTGGCACTTTAATTTATCATTATTAATTTCAATTCTCCTATTTAATTCTCGTCAAATTATTTAGAATTTTCTATTAATTTTATTATATATATATTTAAGATAAATAAATTTAAAATAATACAAGTAAGTTTAAAATAAATAAAATTTAATATAAATAATGATACATATAAAATATTAATTTAATTATGTTGGAAAATATTACGGATCCCGATTAAATGCAGATTATCGTTCCGATATCGGCACGTGGCAGTCGACCCGGTTCCGATCCCTCGACTTCGCGATTCCCAACGATTTTCTCTCTTTCGAGTGCCCCGTGAGTGCCCCTTTCTCCTCTTGCCTCTCGCCCGTTTTTCGATTAACAGAGCTAGTCGAGCGAATCGTCGAGTGGGTTCCCGGAAGGCAGAGCTGCCTCGATACAGATCCCGATGGCGCACCCACGATCACTCGAAACCGGCGATCACGGCGGCCGTGATTCTCACTGTGACTATATTCGTTGGCTCCACGTGACTCCTTTCGTATGTTCGTGTTATTCGATCCTGGATAAATTAATTAACGAGGCGGCAGGAAAAATTCGCGAAACCTCTCTCAAGATCCGTGGAGATCTGGCCGCATCCGGTAGCGCGTCGCGTTTCTGCAAGTATCAGCCGCGATGATCGGTGGGCATCGCGGCGAAAAATCACGGGCGTTAATCACGTAGCAGCGTCGTTTCACGAAAGCGGCGGTGAATCCGTTTCCTTTTCCCTTGGTTCTTCTTCTCTTGTTTTTCCCCTCTCCCCCGCCACCGTCACGGTGAAAAGAATCGTCGGCTCCGAAAATTTTCGACTGCGAGCTGGTCGCTCGGCTCGAGTGACTCCTTTGTTCGAGTGGTGGTTATGCAAAGGAGCCTAGCGAGCCGCCGGTGAAGCCAGAAAGAGACGAAAGAGCCGATTTTCAAACCAGTCAACGTTCTTTCGTTCCTCGTTGAACGAACGAGTGAACGAAAAAGAAAAAGAGATAAAAAAAAAAAGAAGACAGGAAAGGAGGAAGAGGAGGAGGAGAGGAGAGGAGGAGAGGGAGAAAAGGTGGAGGTAACGAGCGAGGCCTGAATGCATCGGGCGTTTGGAGGGCATAGCCGGAGCGCGTCACCGTGACACTTGAGCGGAACGCGAAACTGCGGCGAATAATTGCAGCACGTTCGAGGCAGTCGCGAGTGCAACAACAGGCACAACAGGCTACGTCAGTAGCTTGCGTGTTTGTGTGTGGGCATAACCACGGCTGCACCCACTCGGGCCCAACCACTGCCGGCCAATTAACCCGAATGGTAACGAGCCGCGTCGAGCCGCGTCGCCTCGCGCCTCTGCCTCTCGCGCTGCGAAATCGGACGTTCCCTTGCCGAAATCCTGGCCGGGCTTTCAGCCCAAACTTTTTCGAAACTCCTTGCCTCTTCTTTCGCGGAACAAAGAGGAAAACGAGCTGGCGGACTGGGATTGGGATCTAGGCAAGAAGTTTCGACAAGATTAGCAAGTAAATCTTGAGTGTTGGATTCATTGTCTCTGTCGAGACTTGAGCGGACTTTGCGAGTATTTTCGAAAAGAAACCCAGCGTTTTTCTTTTTGAACAGCGAAATGGATTCACGTTCAAATTATTCTCAACAAGCAGTTACACATTATTACTGTAATTAAAAGCCATTTCATATATCTAAACGCGAGTGCTTAGCCTTCAAAGGAAAAAGCTATTCGTCGTGAAATTATCGTATGTCCGATATTTAATCTTCCCTATTATCGTCGTACCAACCTGTGGGTGTGTCGCGAAGAAGCTATCGCCGTTAGATAAGACCTCTCGGGATAAGAAAAGTCTAGGGATTGTGTAACGCGTGCGTGTTCGATGATCGAGAACGATTTATAAATTTTTCTCGAATTTTGTCGAGTTTTGTTGTTTTCGCAAGAAATTTCAAAATGTTGTACAACCGTCGTGTTGTATAGCGACGAGAGAATGCAATCCATCAGTTCGCCCGAGTTTGACTTGCGTAACATCGAGTGTAATCTGGTTCCTCGCGTGTTCGCGACTGATTATTTAACAACTTAACGGCTTTAACAGCGAGCCAGAAACGGGGCCCGGTTTCGCCTTTCTGCCTGGTAAGTGACATGTTAATTCGTGGGTCAATTGAAATATGATGGATCGGTGCGATTACGATCCCGTTAGGAGGAACGGGAAAAAATTAATTGATCCCTTGGGTTGATCGGTCGAGGTAACCTTATCGGAGCTCGCCCTTCTTCTTTCTTCTCGAGTACACACGACTCCCAACTCACTATTGTCATTTAAAATTTCTACGATTCGGAATCAAACGAAGCGTATTGCAGAATTTACTAAACTCACTTTTCTACAATCTAAATTTTTAAATATCTCAAGGCAAATATTTTGCCTTGAGATATTTAAAAATAGAATCATCACCCAATAAAAACTTGACTCGTCACTCAGGTATGGGTGACGCAGCGTTCAACGTGTTTTAAACTCATTTGAAGCTTCCAAAGTTTCTATTTGGAGGTGTTGCGTGTCGAAATTGACGTTGAGATTGTGATTGTGCAAACTGTCGCTGCGAAACGAAATTCAAGAGTCGACGGACATGGTTAGCCAAAAAATTGCGCGGCCAACTGAGAGTAGTACCCTCTTCTCCCTTAACGACAATGTTCAGCCGGACGAAAACGACGCCTGCCAGATAATATTCGCGTGGACTACACGACGCGTGAGCCACGACGAATCCCACGGATGACCGATTGCATTCGTCTCGAGTTCTAGCCGGCCATTACCGACACGTTTCACGCCTTTCGCGCGGAGGGAACGACAGCCAGGCAACGCGATTCTGTAGTTAAGGGCCCCCCTTAATGACCGCCGCTAATTGTCCGATGGACGACGCCCATAAACGCCATTTAATGAGAATTCGTTGCAGGTATACGAGGCGACACCGACCGCTGCCGGTGATTTGATTTATCGTTGGTTCTAAAGCGGTCGCGGGTAAATCGTTGTGCAATCGAGACGACTCGAGTTCGCTCGTTCGCTGATAATTTATCGCGCGGAATGCGATATCGGTGGCAATTTGAGAAAATTTTTCGAAGGTTACTCCGCTTTGTATTTTTGTGGAACAGCGATATATCATATCAGTTGATTTATCGTTCAAAGTATTTCAGTTTCAGCGAATCGCGAAACATTGTGTGTACAATCTTGGCAAAGAAAAAGAAAAAAAAAAACGTGCTACCTCGGGCTGCATCGAGATTCGTTCCACCGGTTCACGATCGAACGATCGCGTAAACGTTCCGAATCGTCGATTTCACAATCGAGAAAGCATGAAGTTTCTCCGATTGTCGGCGACGATGCAGGGGACGAGGGCGAGAGGCAGCGAGAAATGAAATAGCGGAGAAAGAAAGGGAGTCTTTCGCGGTTTTACGATCGAACGAGCTCGAGACACCGGAGAATCCTCCGGTAGGTGCGAGTCGAGCAAGAGTATCAAACCGCAACCTCCGGTTCCCACCGAACCGATGTTATTAATTACAAAATGTTTAGCGTTAAATTTTGTGGAACGATCGCCGCAGCCGCTTTTTCAACCGTTGCTCTGTGGCCTTAGGAATTTCATGCCGGAATCAGCGAACCACGAACAGAATGGATGTAAAACCATTCTTTTTCTTCAATGTTATAACGCAAACGAAATATGATGAAATATGATGAATAAATATGAATATAATGTATTGAAATGTAATGAATAATGAATATAAATATAAATATAATGTATTGAAATGTGATGAATAATGAATATAAATATAAATATAATGGATAACGAATAACGAAATCTAAGACAAATATAATAATGAACATATTGGGTTGCTTAGATAGCTCATCATGTCACTTTGAACAAAAAAAAAAAAAAAAAAAAAAAAAAATCTACTGTTTTTTTTTAAAAGATTGTGTAGTGCGTGGGAGTATTGAAAAGAGTGCTAGTCGCGTTCGTGCACATGCGCGACTCGTGACGCAGTGTTCGTCAGGTTTCGAGATTTCGGGTGCTGTGTTTTCGATGGTGTAACAACGATAAGAGGACGTCATAAAGCCTGGCCTACCCCCCTAATGAGAATTCGTTTCGAGCTCCGCTTCGTTTCGTTTCTAAAAAAAAACCGGGTGCCCCCTTCCATTAAAAGTTGCAAACGATGTCTGTCTAATGAGATACCGAGACGTTAATGGCCGCTTTAATTGGGTTGTTAATTTTCGGAGATGAATTCATAGGAGAAAAATGCAAAAGGCTAATAGCGTCGAGTGGGTGAGTCCCATGGATTAAATGGGCTATTTTCGGACCCTTTTGCCGCAGTCTGAAGAAAAAAAAGGGAAGGAAAGAGAGAGAAAGAGAGAGAGGGAGATAAGAAAAGATATTTGGAACACGTTTTTATCCAGTCGATCGAATATTCTCAACTGTGTCTCAACTAGAAAACTACCCTTTTCTCCTTTCCATGTATCCTTGCTCTTCATTTTTAATTATTCGGTATTTTAATAAGATGATAGATTTTTTTTATTTTCAACCAAGAAACCTCTTTTTCTCCCGTACGTATCCTCTTCTTCTCATTTTTAATTATTCAACACTTTGACAAAGCCGATGCAAGTGACGGTAAATTTTTTTTCGGCCTGCAACGATTTCGATACTCGTTCTTCTCACGTTTAAGACTCCCACTCGTCGTTTTTTTAACAGCTATTTTATCGCCGCACCACACTCCTTCCAGTCATCTCCAACGGAACTCTGCTCGTAATACTAAATCACTTTATCAATCCCATACACGTGTGGCAGGTGCAACGACGGAGGATCAATTTCGGCTCTAATCGCGCGGCAACGCCTCCCTCTTTACACGATTCTTCGAAAAGCGTCCCTGGAAACGAGGAACAACCTGGTCGTCCATTCATCATAGACCGCAGAGTTTTCGGCGGACAGCTGCCATTGTCTTAGACGATCTCTGCCCTCCGTGGTTCCCATTGTCTCGGCTTGCGTACCGATCGTTAAACAGCATTTCACCGCCGATTAACCGAATCTTGTAACTTCTGTTCCGCCACCCCGACGAATCGTCGATTCGGGAGGATAGGAGAAAAAGAAGCGTGGACGAAAGCGACCGACGCGCCGACCGCTTTTTCTGCCTATTGTCTTATTTTCACGCTCGATCACGCGGCCGGGGCCCTCTTTGTTTCGCGCGGCTCGTCGAACAATGAGGTTTAATTAGGAAACGCCTCGACTCGTTTCGCGAGTTTTCTCGACCACCGGAGATGAGGCTGCAACACTGGCTGTTGTTGATCAAGACCGAGCTTCTTGAAAGCTGATATTTCGCCAGATTTCGAATCGTCTTGCGATCTGTACCATGGCTATAGAACTACCGAAGCAGTCGAAATGACCAATTAATTTCGTTGGAAATTTTTTTGTAAAAAAGACAAGACAAGACAAAAATGTAAATCTTTATTTCAGCCTTTCGGCCTAGAAATAGACCTCAGTGCCTTACATTATTCTTTACATTTTGTTTTCCGTTTTAATTCCCTTGGTTGTCAAGTTTTCTCTTATTACTTTTCCCTTACATCTAGTATCGTGTGCTTTAACCTAACTTTATACTGTACATAGACTAATTAGACTAATAGAGAATGATATTTGCACACTGCCTCTACATTTAATACAGGAAATTTTTTTGTAGAAACAGTACATTTTTTAAGTTTCAAATGATTCTTCGTATATCAAAGTTTGCTTTAATGCCTCTGATTGAAATTTTATGCTTCAGTTGTCGGTAGTTGTCAACAGTGTATCCAATCGAATCGATCGTCCTTTGGATTCCTTTAGGAAAGCACAAAAAAAGAGCCAGACGGACCCTCTCATCCCGATACAGATCACTTCCAAACGAATCTACGACGAAATTACCTCCATAAAGTCGTCGCTCTATAATTTCACACAGACGCGTCACCCCTTCAACGATTTAATCCTCGTCGCACATAACAGTTCAATCAAAAGACGAACGAAACCGCGCCCGAGATAAAAACGAGAACTCTCCGAAAGAGAGTTGGCACACAGAGGAACCGCTAGCGTGAATAAAGAGGCCGGGGGCCATTTGAATCGAACCTGGACTCATCGATCATTCCTTTCGCATGGGAGCGAGAGAGAAAGAGAGAGAAAGAGAGAGAGAGAGAGCCTAGAGAGAGGAGGCGAATAATTAAATTTCGTCGACGAACCTGACGAGAAGGGCGGAACGGAGGGAGAGGGATAAATTTATGCGACCTCCCCCAGGACGCGCCACCCTCATTAACGATATTCATTGGCGGTTCCGCGCCGATAATTCAGCCATTCATCAAGCCGATCTAACGATTCGTTCGGTTCTTGCGCCGGGCGAAATCGATTAAAGTGATCGACTGCGGCCGTCTCCTCTCTGTGTAGAAAATGAAAGGGAAGAGTGGGCCCGCAAGGGTGACCGCGTTCGATTTCGTGAGCGTGCCAACCTACCAACTAATTCCCCTGGACAATGCATCACCGTGCACGGGCGGAACACTTCGTCAGGTAGGCTTCGCGTTAATGAGCGCCATGGAGAAGTATCATTTTACCTTTTTGCCGGATCGCGCGCGAATCATCGAGAACCACGGACCTGGGCGAAAGTTCCTTTTCTTTTTCTCGAGTCTTCTTTTCGTTCGGGATAACCTTTTTTAAGTACTAACGTTCGATATATCGACACCTATATAATATCTGAGAAAACCAAGTACCCTGTCCGATATATCGACGGTCTTTCTCTCTTCTTGCTTTGAGTAGCTCGAGTCTATATTTGATTTGATTAACTTTGAAAGTATAGGAACTACAATCGTTTATATGAAAACATGTAGAATTAAACTTCACCTGGCGATTTAAATATCCCGTCCTTGGAAGGTTAATACCAGAAAGAGTGAAAGGTACGACGAAGTTTCATTTTCGGATTCTTGTTTTATTGAAAATTCGACAAATTCTTTTGAATATTTGAAGAGGGAAGGAAAGTTTGTCCGTGGCTGATCATAGGTGAATTTAATTTCCTCGATTTGAATGTGTCGCAAAATTGACCTTGACCTTGAGTTTCAAGGCACTGTATTCTACTCATTATGAAGGTAAAACTTTTCCAAGGAGCCACGAATCGCGATTTAATAGTTGTCTTGAAAAATGGCGAAAAAGTTTCTCAATCGTTTAACACTGCAAACGCATGCGTGCTAACAGCGACTTTATGGTTCTGCACGCGTGAACGTCCACATTTATAGTTCGAATAATTTTAACTTATTTAGACTCACGCTGATGCTACAACGATGATAAATCAAATGTTAGTGAAACCTAATTTGAAAATTACGTAAAATAGACGTTCACGCGTAAAGTCGCTGTTAGCACGCAATGTTGAGTAGACTTTTAAAAACTTTTTTGCCATTTTTGAAGAAAACTATTACGGTTCCTTAAAAAAAAAGTTACTTTCGTGACGAGTGGAATACAATGCAAAAAAAAATTTTAATATTGAAGATCAAGATTAATTTTGAAACAGCAGATTCTTTGCACATATCTCCATTAAATCGAAGATGTAAAATTCACGTACGATGGCTACGGATAAACTTTTCTCTCCATCCTGTAGAAATTTTAATACTCTGTGGACAGCAAGTGAAAGAACCACCGGCTTGGAAAAATCATCGACGCGAAAGATTCCGAGCAGGTGCTTCCGGTGTACGTTCGAAATCTTGAACAGTATCAGCGGAGAAACTTGACGCACAATCGCTTCTGACTTTCCTATCAACGTTCACGGTTCATAGCTTAGCTTAACGATCATCGAGAGAAAAAAGACCAGAGAGACTTCTCTCTCTCTCTCGCTGGGAGCAGACGAGAATGTTGACCAAAACTGGGAAGGAGGAGGGAAGCGATCGATCAAATCGACAGGACACGCGTGCTCGTTAGATTCGTCAGTTTCGGTGGCATTTTTCTCGCCAGTTTCGCAGAGAATCCACGTGTTTTCGCCCGTCGTACCGATCCGGTTCTCCGGAGAGGCAGGTGAATCGTCGAGCCGATGATGGTTGCACACGTTGCTCGGGAAGAAGGTGGACAGACAGACGCGAAACTCAGCACGGGGTTTTCGGGTTGCGCCGGAGTGGCCAGGGCCGTCGCAACAGGGGGGCGGCTGACTCCCCGTCGCGTTGGCCCCTTCCTAAATCGGTTTGATTATACCCCGAGACCCTCTGTCTTAAAAGTCTGGGATAATTAACGGCCAAGGCTGGATCTGAGCCTATTTAATTGCTCTATTTAATTTAACCGCTGATCTTGCAGCAACGATTGGCGCCTCTATCCCAACTATATACACCCTATAAAAGTTAACCACTAGCTGGCTGGTAATTTAATTAAAGCCCGGATGCAAATGAATATTATAATTGGATGATATTTTACGAGCGATAGTCCGGCCCGTAATTACCAAACGGAGCTCGATCTTGCATTCCGCACGGCCATCGTCGTCCACCTCTCGATTTCCTTCGATCTCTCTCTGCCGCGATTCGTAATAATGTTTGGCCGCGCGCGTCGTGATTAATGCAATGTGTGTATCGCAGCTGGAAATTAATGCGAGCGATGTCGCGAGGAACGTCGATGATCGGCGCCCGGCGACCTCGACCGCGGCGGTAACGAATGGAAATTCGTCACGCGAAGTCACGGGACTTTTCGCAGCGGGGTGGTCGAAACGAACCACTCCGCTCTCTCCGCGCGACTCTGCCGTGATCGCCACTGGTGGAATTTATACAGGGTGTTTCGTAACTTGTGGAATCCACTTCGGGAGCTGATTGTACGCCTAAAAATAATGGAAAAAAGTCATATAAATGTATGTCCTATGATCATTTATATGAATAATATTATTACATTTATTTCCATGCTATGGTACGTCTTACTGGGATGCAACGCTGGACGCATTGACGCGTGTGTGATGTCACATTAAACAGCAATCATAGGTTAGCGCCATAAGTTACTCGGGGTTGATTCGGTTATGGTACACATTTATTTTTAGGGTATTAAATTTGTAGCGACTTTTATTCTTCATAGCTCTAGTTTTTATTATTCTTCTATGCATATATGTTCTCTGTTGCAAAAAGTGATTCTAATTCCAAAATAATTTCTATAAATAAACTGTTAAATATTTATTACTATATCAATTATTTATACACCTACATATAATTTCTTCATTATTTCTTATTTTTATTTATTTCATAAAATGTTTGCACTATTCAAAATTCTAATTTCTTCTGGTTCCTCATATACAGAGTGTTTCGTAATTTGTCGGACCCACTTCGGGAGCTGATTGTACGCCAAAAAATAATGAAAAAAAGTCATATAAATATAAGTCCTATCTATATTATGAGATATAATGAATTTTCTGTTTTAATTATTTTTACAAAAGATGCTCGAAATGACCACGTTGCATTTGAAGACAAGCCTGCACGCGCCTTGTCATTCATCTGGTTACTCTCTCTCTATCATTCCTGGTATTTCTCGAATCTGTCGGAAGCCTTGCTCTATTCTATTTCATAGTATTTCAGCATGTTCAATCGATGTTGCGTATACAATAGATTTTAAATGTCCCCACAAGTGAAAATCTAATGGATTCAAATCCGGAGAACGAGCANGCATAAACCGCGTACGAATAATCTAATATCGACTGGAACTTCCTCTAATATTTCGTGTAAACGCGTGCTCAAAAAATCAACATACTTTGTGTCTGTTAGTTTTCCATCAAGAAAAAAAAGTCCAATTAAAAATTTATCAATTATTCCTGCCCATACGTTTAAACTAAATTGGTGTTGATGTCTTGAAAGCACAATAACATGTGGGTTTTCTTCATCCCAGTTATGATTATTATGAAAATTGAATATACCATCCCTGGTAAAACTAGCTTACTAGAGTTTGCTGTGTTTATAAAATTCATTATATCTCATAAACGAAGACAGATAGGACATATATTTATATAACTTTTTTTCATTATTTAGGTGTATAATCAGTAGTTTCTCGAAGTGGGTCCCACAAGTTACGAAACACTCTGTATTGTTCGTATACCGAACGACAAACACACAGAGCCATGACCGTTTTCTGGTTCCTGATCCCTGGTTCGTTCGAGAGGGGAAAATCGAACGGACCGCGGGGTTGATCCATGAATTTCGTTCCGTGAACCAGGAGAGTGAATTTATGGGGGCGCGCGGCTCTTCTCTGACAAATGACGAAGGGTTCGATAATTTCTCTCGAGGGGCGCGAAGGTATCGCTGTTTTGACGCATCCCCACCGTAGAATCGAAGAGCACGCTGGAGGATTTATGCGTGGCGTGATTAACGACTCGTAATGTGGAAGTTACGGAAGAATACGTTTCTCTCACGATTCAAATCTCCGCTCGAAAATGCTTCGAATATTCTCCCGGGCTGTTTCTCGCTCGGGCTGTCATCGTCGGGTTGTTTAAAGGAAAGGTTCCAGCGTCGCGCGAAGCGGAATGCGGTTGAATTTCAGCGCAAGTCCATACATCCTCCCTCGTTATGCGATTCTAACGTCGCGGTTGTGCGTGCCTAAAAAGGCGTGCCTAAACAATGAAGTTTATGGGCTAAGGCCTGCGGGAGCGGCCATTAAAACAATCGACAGTCGCGCTTACAAGGGATGCAAATGTTGGCGCGAGCACAATGGCGTTTCGGGAGAGGCCGTGGCAGTAAATACCGGTATAATTGCCAGTCTCAAAAGTTGAGGCAGTTTTAAGAGGCCCTTCGGCCCTGTTTTCGCCTTCCCTTATATGCAAACCGCAACGCGGACGCGTGTTCCGAAGCCTAGCTTGCTTTTAGAACCAACACACGCACCTCTCTCCGGTGTTCTCTCTAATTTCTCTGCAGCTTACAGCATCCTTTCCTTTTTTTTTTTAATTCCAAGATCATCGTTAAAAGTGCAGCTAAGAGATCGTTTAGAAAATAAATTGCCTACCTTACTGTTGCTTCTCACTTGTTGCGAAATTCTTTCTCAACGTCTCAAACATGGAATTCAGTAATGAATGGAACGAAGAGCTGACGCGAGAGATCGTAAGAGTACGGGGTGGCTGTATTTTGTATAATCGTAATATTATTCGAAGAAATACGCGCGAAATCCATTCTTGTTGATTTTCTAATTTTTCGATATCTAAAGTAACGACAGATACGGTGCTCGGTTGGCCACACTGTATCGTTTCCTGTGAGGAAAACGACGACGGAGGAGCACGAGGCGGCGGGGTGGAAGAAGAGAAATGAGAGAGAAAAGGTGCAGTCACGAATCTCCAATGCGAATTATGCGACGCTCATGCGCAACGCCACGCCCGCCAAATGGCCAATTCGTGTTTGCAGATTGCCTCTATCTCGGCACCCTGTCGCGGCCAAAGATTGCAGTTTCCTCTTTCCTTTAAAACGCTCGAGCAGAAACGAGAGCGGGTGAGCGCCATTGTGACGCGTTTACGTTCCAGATAAACGTTCCACAGTTAAATGTTATTCGCCGAATTTCGGTGAATTCGTCGGATCGACGTCGTTCTCGTATCGTTTCCCGAAGAGAGCGGAGCAGCACTTTCGATAATTAACGCGCGACTCTCCTTTCAAACGTCCAAGAATCCCGTCTCTTTCCACAATCGATGAATATTCGATGAGATACTTTCATATTTTAAATCAGATAAGACACGCGAATCCCTGTCACCCAGCGCGTGATCCTTTTTGTACTCGTAAATATTTTAAAAGGTTTAACGTGTCTTCTGTTAAATGGACGATCAAAGTTGTTTTAATTGTTAAGAGATAACAGATAAGTTTCATAAATGAACTCTTGACTGTGAAATTTTTGATGGAGAGAAAGGTTTGCGAAAGTAAGAATCACTTTTTTTTAAACTGTCATCGTTAAAATGAGACCTGATTTCAGCGTTGTAACGCGAAAGGGAATTCAGAGCGAAGACTCTAAAAAAAAAAAAGAGTTAGTTTTATTAATATACACGGGAACATTTTACACATAAAGTAGGACGAAGATTTATTTATTTATTTATTTATATATAATGCTTGCTTAGGCGGCTTAGGATGGCTTACATCTTTCTTATTTTCTACTTCTACAGTTAATTCCTTAGTGTCTGTGTCTTATGGATCTAATTTGTCTTTTGCTCATCTTCTTGTAGGAACTATAAGTAAAAGTAGAAAGTAGAAAGTAAAAGTAAAGCAAAAGGTAAATGTTACTACAACGTGAAAAAAAACTTTCTACTGTGTTCTACTATTGCTTCTTCTTTGGTATTGTCTTGCTGCTTCTTCTGGACGAAGATTTATGGAATGATATTTCAATTAACAAAAATTGATCATCGACATCAAACTCGTAACTCGTCGTTTCGTCATTTCGTCCTCGAGAGACTTTATTTGATAAACGCTCGCGGGACATGGACACTATAATAGAAGAAAGCGATGTTCGTCGTGTGCGTGCTTGTATGCGGAACATCGGTGATTGTTTACACATTTCGCGGCCTTAAGACAAATCGATTTAGACAAAACGGGACGCACGGGGCGCAGTTCGACTCGAGCATTCGCCGTGAAACATTCGTATCGTAGCTCGTAGCGAATTTTAATGTACGCAGTAAAATTTTTGCTACCTCTTCCGCGAGTACGTTTTCTCGCGTGTTAATCTCTTTCTCTTTCGCGTGCTTCCTCTCTGTATCGTGCTCTTCGTATCGCGAGATAAATACCTCGTTGTCGCTTTTGCATCGCCGGTTTTTGTCGGTGTCTCGCGTCGTTTGTTTGCCAAGTCGGTCGTCCCTCGTATCGCGAATTTTCATCCGGACGGACGCGATCATCCCATTGGAAGAGGACACGGCGCCGATTTAACGTCAGTTAAGATTATGTTAAGAGTACGACCGACGGGTGCGCCGCATTAGGTATTCCCCGGTGGAAGTAGTTCGCCTTCTCTCGCTGCCTCTGCAATCTGCATCGACGCCTCAATGTGCAGCGGACGAGCCAAATGCGGAGCGGACCACGTGAGTACGATTCCCGATATTCCATTTTAGATTGCCCCCGTGGCATTGATGGCGTTCCTTCCCCTGTAGAAAGTTGACTCTCGTCGCTCTGCTACAGTTTTCCACGCCACTAGCCATGTATATATATTCGTTAGAGTTATTTTATTCAGTTGGAACCAAGCGAACAAAGTATATTTAACGCTAAACACACGTGGGAAGTAAAGAGAAATACAGGTAATTGTCGACAGGAAACAATGCACGAAATAACTTTTCAATAACAGAGGCAGAGAATTATGTATTAAGAGAGTTAAACTTGAACGAAAGAAGTAACAATGAATGCAGAATTACAAGTCACGTTTTTAAATCGGTCGTTCGACCAGGCGCCTACGTTTAGCGTTAATAGGTTCATTAAATTTGTCAAGATCAGAGATTTCGCGTGTTTTATTTTCAAGGTTAAAAATTGAATCGACTTACACCGATTACACAGAGCACGATTGCGCATGACGCGTTGTAATTATTTCTTTCTATTTTTAGTTGCAGTTGAGTAATTCTAGCGTTAAATATACAAGTTTGTTGGATCACTCGCAATTACATAATTTCACGATTCCACGGAATGTGAAACAGTTGGGTGTGAAACGATAGCTGGAATTTTACCACGTAGGATTTTCCGAGAATGTTAAAAACTAGTTAATACACAGTAGATGGATTTCATGGAAGTAGCTCGTGACACACGTCCTGATTTTCTGAGAATTCGAGTAAACGTAACAATATTCCGCGCAGAATTCGCTACGACGATTCGGTACGACCACGGCGTACATTTTTTTTCTGAGTCTGGATTGTAAACGCTAAACTTGCGCGTGTAATTCGTCGCAAAACGGAACATGCAGCATATTTACCTCTTGTGCTGGAATGGCGTGCCACACGCGTCGAGAATATTTGGCCCAAAATTGCAATGTTTTCTCAGTTTTAAGTACATTGAAATATAACCCGGACAAAACAAATGATAAATTTATTACTTCTAGTAATTTCTATCCAGCGATATACCGATGAATTCAAAAGGAAGACGAATCATTGTATACGGTTTGGTCCGTCACTCGTTATGGTCCGTCAACCAGTTTACCAGCGCAGGAGGTTAGAAACCCTCGGGAGCAGCACTTTTTAAGTATTCCAATTCTCGTTCGACTTTGCCGAAATAATAATCGTCGTACCAGTGCGATTGACCAGTTGATTTCCGTGACTATTTTGCAGCAATTTATCGCCGCGAGATCACTCCGTGGCAAGTTGCACGGACGATCGGCGCGAGTGAAGGAAAATGAGGCGTCGATGAAACCACGAGGAGAAACGATCTCCTTCGCGTTTTACGAGAAGTATTGTGCCCTAGAAATTATACGGCGACGGTGTGTCCGACGTCTCGCGCTTGTCCATTTTCGATCGCGAGTACGAGTTTCCTGAAAAGCAAGCGTTGGCCCGACTTTGAGAGGCGTGGCGCCTCCAACCTGCCTCGAGATATTTCATTTACGGTCACGCGCCCATGCGGGCCACGCGAAATCGCCTCCCCCGTCGATGTATCGCGGCTAGATCTCGCCTCTCTTACGACTACGGGTACGCGGCTTTATATGGATACACGCGAGCTCGAACGCGCGGATTCTCGAGTTCCTCGTGACCACGGTTCTTACTCCAATGGACACGCGCCGAGTGGGAAGTGTGAGGTCGATGGATTCGAGTCTGACGCAGAAATTATCAGTAATATTCCTGGCTTTGCGAAAATTTGCTGCAACGAACCTTTCTGTAATTTTTTTGGTAAAACTTTGAGTTTAGTTCGCTGTCATTTTTTGAGAAATTGGACGAAAAGTTTTGACAACGAATAGATGAATCTTCGTTTCTTAGTTCTTTCAAACTGGCACTATCTTTTCTCTTTGATTCAATCGGTTCGGTATTTGAAGAAGAAGGTTACGAAAGTGTATAGAAAATTTCTGCACGAGAATTGCCAGGCGAGCCCCTCAATTCAGCACGAAATCTCGCCAACACCTAGAACGACCAATAAATTCCCGATTATCAGGCTCTTTTCAAATCTTCCTCTTCCCATCTGTTCATGGGTGTTTTTCCTTTCTTTTTCCTTTCTCTCGGCAACGGGAATATGCGCGGGAACGACACGGCAGGCACGCACGTGCTCTGGGAAGTCGGACGTGGCGCGTTCGCTTTGAAAAGTGGGATATGCAAAGTATGCGCCGAGCACCACGGACTATCTCGGGGCAAAAATTTCGCCGATTTCTCCCTTTCCTCCCTTTGTGCGCCGATATGGCGCCCCAAACGATAAATCGCTCTTGTTTCTTTCTCTTTTCCTTCTTTTCTACTTTTTTTCTTGTTTTCGTTGTGAGAACGCGGACTCGTTTTTAGATCGGTGCCACGCTACGGTGAAGATATTCGCGGTGTGCGGTGGTTATTTTTAAGAGCGTTCCCGCGAGTTTATCGCGCCATTGTTGCCCGACACGCGAGGATCTAGAGCCCGATATTTTCCCGACTCGTGGCGTTTACAAGCTCGGGACACCTCGCGACCAAATTTCCTTCGAAAGAAAATTCTCTCTGACAACACGCTCGGTCTACGTAACTTGAAATTGTCGGTCTACATAACTTGAAATCAAAAGCTCGCGCAGAAAGGGACACGAATCTGTAGATCTAAAGTCGATATTTCCCATCGATCGTGTCCGTCGAAAGAAGATTGCCATTTTAGGTTGCGATTATGACACAACCAGTGAAGAACCTTGGTCTCCTCTAAAAACAGCGTGTGTTATCGGGCCTATTCCATTCCGTTATACTTTTTTCGGCCAAAGGAAGCCGGGGCCATTGGCTGTAGGTGAACCAGCAGCCTTATCAGAGACTGGTTGCTGCCAATATTGATTATACAACGCGCAAGGGGACGAAGATAGCCGCGACAAATTGCACGCCTTCGCTTTCGCGATAATCGATCGCTGTTTATTACCGTTTCGCGCTGGTGCTACCGGTGACAGTATTTCCACAGGGAGAATTGAACAAACTCCTGTAGATTCGTTTGAAATGTTATTATCCTTCGAGTGGAATGGAATTTATTCATTCAAAATGGTTAATTGTTAATTTTAATTCTATACCGGTTTCCATGTTCATCCAAGTAATCTTGACTCCTGCAAAAAAAAGGATTTCTTCTTTCATATCACAAACTATTAATTTCGATTGTCCTTTCTGAGGAGACATCGTATTTAAATCTAGTACTTGCTTTTTTTATCAATTTCTGATGATTATATCGAACGATACATTTGGTGTTGTATGATGAACAGACACCTAGAATGAAAACTATAACAACGACGATAACGAGCAGAGCAAAAGAATTTCAGGAAGAAAAAATTTCTGAAAACAGTCCTGAGCATAGACTTTTTATTTCTTCTTACGAAAGTTTGAAACGATGGTGGACGATATTATTTTTCCAAAGATTGAAACTATTTATTCGTACATGTTCTAGAAAACTTACACTGCACATTGATGATTGTCTTAAATTTAAACGATATCGTACGTTAGAAGGACATAATCAACAAAGTTTCCGTATAAAATACTATTTGAATGATTATTTCCAGTGCTGTGTCATTTTATTTGAAGTGACGATGCTTCGTGAATAAATTACTGAATGATACAAAGAAAGTTTAAAACTATCTCTGTATCCCTTCATTTTCTTTTTCTCTGACCAAGTGATATTTTGTTTCACAAGACGCTGAGAGACTCCATGTAGGAAATGCGGCCTGCTCGATTCGAAGCTCGAGACGTTGAAACGCGTTCGAGGAGGATCGCGGGCAGTCGCGTTGGAGATAATTATCCTCGAACCCCTGTCATCGAAGCTGTTTTCAAACGTAGTTTCGCGTTTCGATCGTTTATCGCGTTCCACGCTCCGGCGAACTCCGCCGCGAGATCGCGTTTCGAATATCGATTAATCCAGTCGGCGAGAGAACGAACAAACTGCTACTGGATGTGGAGGGAGAGACAAACGACCTCTAGGCTACACCGTCTGTTATTATTTCGTGAACATTCTTGCCTCGGACTTTCACTCAACCGAGACTCGGAAAAATTTATGTGGCTGGCCGCTTTTGAGTTTCCTACCGGGACTGGCGTCGCCGGTCATTTGAAGCTAATTATGTAATTTAGACCGACCGTTAATTTATAGCTGCGTTAATTCATGCGCTGCTGATAAAATTAATGGCGTTGGAAGGTTGAACTTGTTGAACAACACTGGAGAACACTGCGGCTGATATTCGTCTTTGTTTTGGTGATTATTCGCTGAAAAAACGCTGAATTCCACTCTTGTCCTCTCTGTTTTCGCTTCGAGTCTCCCGAGAAGTAATTTCGATAAACGTGTTTCTTTCTCAAAACAAAAAGTCTCGCGATCACGAGATACAACACGGTCTCGCCGTGAAGTTTCGCGGGTCCACCCAGTTGTTTAGGCTACGTCGACAGGATTAACGAACTCTTTGGTCGTCGGGCTAACTAAGGCAAGAAGAGAACGAACTGGTTGGGGCGAAATATTTCTAAACGCGGGCGGGACCGGGACCGGGAGAACCGAGTTTGACACAGAGAGAGAGAGAGAGAGAGAGAGAGAGAGAGAAAAAGAGCGAGAAACCGGAGCCAAAGCACGCGTATAATAATAGCTAATAAAGTGGACGTAAAAGGGGGTCTCTGGTGAGGAGGGCAGGTGGCTCTCGGTGGCCCTCCATGGGGGCACACTCCGGTTACCTCTGCATGGCCAAAAACCGAGAGCTGCCGCCTCGCCTCCAGGCCCACGCGAGCAAAAGTCTCTCTCTCTCTCTCTCTCTTTTTCTATACAGTTGTCGAGCTGGTTGGCTTTGTTCGCCCCGGAACCGGAGCGACAAAAAGAAAAAGACAAAAATATACTGACCGTGCCCCGAAGGATCTTGGAAAGCTCGAGCGAGCCTTTTAAAAACCTTTCTTAACCTTTTTTAACCTTTGCCTCTTTTGTCTCTGGAACGAAGCGTGTGTTCTTGGAATGGGAATTTTGAGAATTGAGACGAGACGAGGGTAGGATTGGTTTTTCGCCATTGTTCGCGAAAACGAAGATCGGCTTCGATCGGAATATAGAGAAGAGAGAGAGAGAGAGAGAGAGAGAGAGAGAGAGAGAGAGAGAGAGAGAGAAAGAGTGCGTGAATACGGTGAAGCATCGTGCGAATGATGAAAATGATCTCATCTAAGAATTCGCCACGGACCGCGAGCTCCCTTTGCGTGTGTGTTTTTGTGTGTTTGCGTGTGCGAGCGTACGTGTCGAGGCATAAGAGAACTGATGGAGAAGCGAGGCAACTACTTCGAGGACTTGCGTTGCATTATTATGACATAAGACACGCGTGGCCTGCATTAACCATAAAACCACTGGCTTCGTTTGGCCCCGAGAGCGTTTGTTATAAAGCATGATGCCACATTACCGTCGACGCGTGGCCAGCGTTGATTTCCTCTTCGTTTTCCTCGCGTCGAGGCGCAGCTGCTTCTCGATGATCGTGGAAGCGATTGTACTTTCAATGTTGGACAAAAAAATGATTCGTGGAACTCGAGATATTACATATAACAGGATCAATGAATTTAACTAACTTGTACCTCTCGGATTCGGATTACTCGTAGTCGTTTGACCGTCGTGCAATTTTGCTTGGATTTTTTACGCGGGACGTACTTATACCGATCGAAAGCCGGTATTAATTCCCTTTTAATTTTCTCTATCCCACGCACGTCCCGCGACGAAATAAAATATTTCTTGAAATTGTTTCATGCAAATGAGAGACCACCCATCCTACGCGCGCGGACAACTTCTTCATTGAATATCGTTTTACTCGCGGTTAATCGTAAAGTCTCGAACGAGCGAGTTTCTTCTTTTTCTTTTTGCAAATAAAGCTCGAGTCGTTGTCGGTTCGTATTAGTGACGTGCTCGTTTAATACTTACCAATACAAAGAAGGGGAAGACTTTTGCATCGTTCAAAGCTTATTATTAGTTCCTCTTCGTGAATCTCTCGAACGTTTCGAAGATTATCTCGCGACCATCAGCGATAAAAAGGCAGCGAATAATTAGAGAAACTTTCACGAAGGAAACTCTCGGAGAGCTACCGCCTCTGAATCACGCTCAAAGATTAATTCTTCCGCCGTTGCTGTTTTTCGCTTTTTCAATCTCCCCCGGGGGTCATTTCGAAAATTCAATTTCACCGCAACGAGACAAACAACAGAGCGGGAGAAAGAGAAAGAGAGAAAGAGAGAGAGAGAGAGAGAAAGATTGATCCATCTCGGAATCGGGTCTGAGGAAACGCCGCGAGCTCGAAAGCTCTCTGTGGCGGGCGCGTGCACGATCTCTCTCTCTCTCTCTCTCTCTCTCTCTCTTCCCAGCGAGCGAGATAAATTCTCGTCGAGCAATTTCAGTAAAGACGGGATTTACTGGGCCGACTTTCGTCGTCGCCCCCGCGGAGCGAAACCTTCAATTTCACGAGCACGCCGTTTCGACATAGAACTCTCGACGTAGCGCGGCGAGAGTAGACTCACCGGAGGCGAGTTTGCGGTATCGAGTCGACGACAGAGACGAAGTACCTTTGGCCAGAGAGAAAACGCTGTATTATCAACGAGAAGGAACGGAGGAGAGAACGAGAAACGAGGACGCGTACTCTCTCGGACGAAAGGAGAAGAAGAAGAAGAAGACGAAGAAGAAGAAGAAGAAGACGAAGAAGAAGAAGAAGAAGAGGGTGAGAAGGAGAGAACGAGGCAGAGTAATCGGCAAATGGAGATGGCCCCCTGAGTTCTCTGCATCGCGTCCCGCTCCCGCCCACGCAGCCAGACAGAATAAAACTACTCGGGGACGGTCGTAAGTACAGAGGAAGTACGCCGTTCGCGCTGCTCTCGAAGAGAAACGAACGTCGACCGACTGGAGATTGGTTACTGGAGAGAGAAAGAGTGAGAAAGAGAAAGAGAGAGAGAGAGAGAGAGAGAGAGGAGAGCCGTGACGATAGCCCCGGAGCATCACGACGTCGTCCACGTGCAGCTACAACCGCACCAACGGGGGATGAAGAGGAAGGATGAAGAGAAGACGAAGCGGGCGAGCACCGCGTAACATCGTTTTACGGGCTCCACCGGTCCAGTTCGACCGCTAATGTTTTCGAACTTTCCGGGCGTGGGCGTGCCCCAGAAGATCCAAGGACCTCGGTGACACGGGCGTTATTTCACGTGGCCATCGACGATCGTCGCGGGGGAGAGACGATAGATGGTCGCTTTGTTGATCGATAGGGGAGATGGGTTTCGTTTGACCGATCGGAAAAGAGTCTTGAACTTTGGAAACATTTTCAACGGTTGTAACAGTGACTACTCGGAGAAGGGATTGAGAGAGAAGGTGAGAGAGTTGGAAGATTTGAAGAAAGGCGAGAAAGATCTAAACTCTGCAAAAAGCGTGCAAAAACCGGAGGATTAAGGATTAAATCCTTGTCTACTTAGGCTACCCAATATCGGTGGAATTCTTTCCCGTAACGAACGACGATTCATCGAAACAAGCCATAAAATCCCGGCACTTCAAGCGTCTACCTGTTCGATTACTGGCCGCGGAGTAACCGTAAATCTGCGCTCGAGCCAGTCGTTGGTTGCCAGTCGGTCGAAAAACAGACGAACCGATGCAACAGCAACAACACTGGCAAACAACCTGCCTCCGTGCCGCTCCGAGTTTCCCCCGTTGATCGCCCACGCGCCGATACTTAACGGCGGCAAAGGCGCTTATTAACGGTTATTACGTCGGAGGGATGTTGCTCGATTAAAAAGGAATGGCCAAGAGAGAGAGAGAGAGAGAGAGAGAGAGAGAGAGAGAGGAGTGGAGAATCAGCAGCGATCGAATGTATCGTCGATCGTATCCGCGCGAATTAACTGGCAATCGTTCGGCAAGATTTATTCGTTCGTAAATCATATCTGGAAATCGTCGAAGGGGAGAAAACGAAAGAGAAACGGTCAGACAGACAGATGAATAGATGGATAGACAGTCAGAGAGAAAAAGAGAGAGAAAGAGAGAAAGCTTCTGAATATATCATATACAAAGAAATCTCTGAAAGTAAACATAATCAGCCAAAAATAAATAATTTAATAAGTAGAATTCCCATCAGAAAACGTTTTTAATTGCGTGATTTTCAAGAAATACATGTTACGAATTTATACCATTTTCTTTAATCCAAGTTCTCGATATCTTGAAAGTATATATATATATATATATGTGTATCTAGCTAGAAATTTGGTCGTATTAATATTTTAATACTCCTCGAGATCGCGGGGATGAGACATAAATTATCAAAGGCGATCGTTGCAGAGGTCGTTTACGGTTTATGAGGCGATTTTTAGGCGCCTCATCCACGCACCGTGGGATTATTTTTACGTGCCAGTCGGATAGCGTCGTATCGTAATAGCCTCGAACGGAGACCATAACAGGGGCCGTTTTATTGCGCCAAGCTTCCTGCATTTTTCCCAGATTTTCTCGAGCTTCTTTCAATGGTTGCGCCTTAGTGACGTTATGATGTAGAGCCAGCGGAGATCGTTAAAGGATTTGGAAATGCTTGCCTTCTCGAGAGTGTACACGTGCATCCTAAAAATACTCGTAAATTTTCAGTAGGATCGTCTTCTTTTTCTCCATCAGGTTTCTTTTTTTAGAAATTTGCAATTTTTACTTGTTAACCTTAACCTCAGCCTGGTTCGAGCTTTGCATCTCTTTGGTGGATGTAAAATTCTCAGAAAAAATTCAAAAAAAAAAAAAAAAAAAAAAAAAAAGCGTTGCGGCAAATCCATCAACTACTCCCGTTCTTCGGCACGTATCGAAAGCCAACGCGAAAGGATGCTGGCTGCGCCGTGTTTCCCGCTCGGTCCAACCTTTGTTTCCATAAATCACAGCGCGACCAGAGCTCTCTAAGAATGGGCAGATGCCGGTGCACTCCTGTGCTTCGTTTCTTCGTCTTCCGCCGCTTTTTCGCTTTCTCTCCTCTCCTGCCGGCATCGTTTTCGTTACGTTCGTTGTTTCGCTACTTCGCTTTTCAGCTCCTTTCACCTTCTTCGTTTCGTTTCGCGGTTTCACCGTTTTGTTTCCCTTGTCTGCCTTCGCTTTCCCCTCTTTTCTCTCTTTTTCTCTCTCTCTCTCTCGTCGTGCAATTTTTTTCTCTTCTTCCACGTGGACTCACGTTCCTTCTTCCCCCGTCTTTTTTCGTTTTGCCTTTTAACCGTTGCTCTCTTCTCTCTGGCTCATGAACTGGCCAGCTCGCGGCATTCCCCGCTGAAAACGCGCCTTTACTTTCGGGGCCTCCGGCGTAATTATCGCGTCTTGCGGTTTGCTAGCGGTTTGCTCCGCTGGTGTTTTGAGCCTACAGGTGGTCTCCCCGTCTCCTCTTTTACCAGAATCGAGATACACGGAACCTCTGTTTTATTCTGCCTTTTTGTCGACCCTCCTTCGCCTTCTTTGCCAGTGTTATTAAAGTGACCTCGAGCTTCCTTTTTGAGCAACGACGCTCCAACGATCACTCGGCGTCAAACGTGAAATGAAAGTTTGGATTTGGATTCGCTTTGAAGAACATCTTTCACATTCGGTCAATCTGTCTCTCAACATTAAAAAGATGTCAATGATGATGTTGCTTTACGCGAAATGTACGATATTCAAATCTTGATCTCGACAAGTTTCGAACCAATAATTTGCGGAGGGACCGCAGTTTTACCTATTCGTAAAAGTATTTTTTAAACTACCAGCAAAATTTGCCAAATTCGTATATTTATGAAGACATAACGGCTTCGTACGGAAACCTCGGAAATGCCAATCTCACCCGTGAGCAAACACCGTAATCACTACAATTAATCAGACTCAACGTTCGCCCGAGTTATCCATCCTCGAGCGCCAGAGCCTTCCTTCCTCCAGCCATGTTATTTCGTGTATCGTTTCAATATCTCTGCCACTTTTATTTCCTCCAACCCTCTAAATTCTTCCCCCTCCGACGAATGGATATCCTCCGTCGATGTACACCTCGATCTTACGCGATTGCACGATTAAAGGGGCGAAGAGGAAGGAGTTTGCCGATCCAATACACGTTTTAATACATACACCGTTCTCTTGAAACCGACGAGAATTACCCGTTTCCTTCTTCTTCTCGTTCTTCCCTATACTTCTCGCGCTTCAACCGTCGACCGGTCGCATTTCCTTCAAAACGTACGAAGAAGCGTACGAACAGGTGGCATCGATTACCGCGGCATGCGCTCTGAAACTTCCGCGATTTTTTCGGCCCCCGGGGTCATAATAAAGGCGTGCTTGCTCGGGGCTCGCGACTCACCGTGCAAACGTTAAATGCAGGGTATTTTTTAAACATGTGGGAAGCGTCGTACCGGCAAAGAAGAAAAAAAGAAAAGAAGCACGTATGTACATACATATGTATGTGATACGACAGTTTTACGTTAGGATATTTTCGATTCTAGAGAAAACTAAACGGGTTCTTTAAAAGTTTCTACCTCCCAAGTTTCAGAGAATGTTAATTTCCGAACTTTGACTTGAAATTCGCGACTTTAGAGATGTAGATAGTCTCGATTTTTTTTTTTCAGTTACTGTTAGAATGCGAATATTGTATTCACCGATTTGGTTACAGTTAAAGTATATATATTTCGCGACTTTAGAGCTGTAGATAGTCGACAGTCTCTTTCAGTCTCACTGTTAAAATATACGTGCGAATATTGAATTCACCGATTTGGTTACAGATAAAAGTATATATATTTCGTATGGTATGTAATATATATATAATACACTGAGTATACTATAAAATATAATATAATAAAAGAAATAAAATTAATCTTTGGTTACTTTCAACTGGACTGCTTTGGGCTCTCACGCTTGACTCTCTTCTCTGGTTCGCTCATTCGTCTGTTTCTTCTTACTCACATGCCACACGCACATCACACACACACTGATCCATTTATACCGCTAAATTCAAACCATAAATTGAATAGTTGCATTACGAGACACTGTGACGCTCGTATCCGTAATTTCCACTTTAAGCAAACGAACAATCCATAAAAATTCCCGACAAATTCTTCTTGATCTCCGTCCATTCGTCTTCGCATTTCCCCACCCGTCGTTTGTCACCGCATTCACCATGGGCCAGCTCTGAAACTGCAGTGAACTTTGGTCCAGAGAGAGGGAGAGAGAGTCTGGCTGGAAGCCGGATGACGCTAAGCTCGGAATAATTACCGTCCCCTTTTTAGATTAGCTCGGCCGAAGCCTCCTCCTATCTGAGGCCTCCCTTTCGAAATAGAGTACCCTCGAGAGATACGTGTCTGGTTTTATTACGATGAAAATCCATCCGGTCGAAACTGTGGTCTTTAACGACCGGTGCCCCGTCTCGTTTCGTTTGCCCCTCGCCCTCTCCTCACCGCGAACATGGCCCATGACCGAACACGTACATACGTACACAATCACTCACCAAACATTAACCAACGTAGGAAGAATGTAGTAAAAGAGAAAACGAGGGTGGGAGGGGGAGGAGCGGCAAGCGTGGAATAGGTCGAACGAGGGTCGATCAGGGGGAGATAAAGAGGCAGCCGAAAGGACTTGGACAAAGAAGAACGAGTATTTTACTCGCGAGTCATCGGCCGCAACTTGCCGTTTGCACTTTGACTTTTACGCCGAAACAAACGTTTTATAATGACGCGGCAGTATCTGTGGAACTGGTTCCGTCCATTAGATCGCTGTACTGCACCTGTGTGTCGGACTAGTCGTCGACGCGCGGGGGCGTGTAAGCGAGGAAGTGAGGAAAGGGTCGCGTCGATCCTTGAATCTCGTCTCTAGTCGATCGTAGCCAAAGTGAGAAGAGCTGAAATTCAGAGGGGTCGAGTCTCGAGATAATACGCGCGGTTCAGTCACCCACTCGAGTCGCGCGGTACTCGTTGCATCCGTTCGCAAATAATGTTATCGGGTGCCTCTCTGCTTTCTGTACAAAATCCCGCGAAACTCGGCGCGTATCTCTCGAGGCGCATTATCGGCGGCTCGAGAGGCGAGGCGACGTGGAAAATTCTCGGTACGATAAAACGGTGTGAATTTGCAGTGTCCATAATAACGGTGACACGGCGTATATCGCTCGGCTAATTGTCTGCTTCCGCGTAGCGGGACGACCTTCGTGTCTAACGTCTCGGAGCGTGTAAAATTGAGCGTGCGAAAGGAGAGAATGAAAACGACGGGAGACGGAGATGAAAGTCGAAGACGAACGCGCAGAACGTGGATCGGTGGAATTCACGAAGGAAGGCCGGAATTTATCGTCGTTGGAATATATTTACAGCCGGCCGGTATGAATATTCAGCCAGGTTTTATTTTACGTGCTCGCCGCTTCCTTGCGCGGCACGCTCGTACGCCGCGCCTCGCCGGTGCGGGGTCGAGGGTTAATGAAACTCGCTGGAAAAAAAAAAGAATGCAAATAAGTCGAAAATGCCGCGGCCTCGTGGCGTACGTGCGGCGGCGACCGATAAAAATACCCAGGCCAGCGCAAATTAGAGGTTCCGAACTACGGCCAGGCAAATTCGACCGCGCGGTCGCTCGCCAATCGTCCCGTAATGACAGCAGCAGACACTTACATCTGCAGATCAGTGTCGCTGCGTCATCTGCAACGCACATGAACAAATACTCGAGAGTATTGAATACGAAATTTCTAGAAACAACCACGCCTCCATTTACTGAAAAATTATAACACTAAATATTTATACGCGATCTGAATTTACGCACAAGTCCAGAAAATACATCGTAGACATTGCTGATCCAAAATTTCAATCGTTGCAGCGAATATCGGCAAATTTATGACAGCTTGGAAAAAAATAAGTATGAGAACAAACATTGACATTAAAATGACGATGAAAATAAAGTCGAATTTGCAAATATTTGCAAGCGACGAGGCTTGAAACGAGCTTGTGCCATTTAAACAGAAAAGATTGATTCGATCTTCGAATTACAGTAGCGATAGTAACACCGAATAAAATTTACTTTTGTTTTCTAAAAAATGTCATTATTGTTATTTTTCTTTTTTTTTTTCTACGACTTGTACCAGCTTTTCTTTTGTATCGACAGATTTTCATTCGCGAAACGAATCCGAACGTGGAGCGGAATTTATACTCGGCGTAAATGGAGTGTACTCGAGTTCGTACTCGAAGGTATTAACGCGTGAATCTCAACTTGGACGAAAGTTTGCCGACATTAAATCCCTGAAATTATTGTACCAGTAAGATCATCGAACGACGGAACAGCCGATCGCGAAACGATTGGTTAGAGTCATTCTCTCGCGGTGAAATTTCTACTGGTTTTTTCGAGAGTCAGAAAAGAAACCGACTTTCGACGGTGATTTACGTACCGTGACCTTTACGCAGCCCGATGACGAACACTCACTACGTACACGTACGTAAACGAGGATAAGCCGGCAGGTGCACGTAACACGGTAGTGCCACGACGAGAGGGGACCATCTGGTGACGTACCGTTTTCATGACTGAAAGTGGGACGTAAAAGGATGCTAATGAGTGCGACGTTGCCTTCGTGTCGATCGAATAAGGAATCACTTTCTGAAAAACAAGTGCCTGGCCTGACCTGGCGAGAAGTTACGACGTGTGGATCAAGTGTACGGTTTGGCCGTTTATTCGAAATGAGACAAGTGCCGTTACTTTTTTTTCTTTCCTCGAGACTGTAGTTGAATGGTTAATTACAACGTTGGTAGATAAAAGTTCAGTCGGACAAGTCTCTGTATATACTTGGTTTGTAACTGCATTTTCGTAACAAATCCTGGCTGAAGTCCAGGTTGGAATTACAAGTGCAAAGAGTCAATCACAGAAATAGATTAGAAATAATTTTTTTTTCCTTTTCGATATTAGTACGATTTTTCGCGAAATACTTGTCGAAATTAAGTTTGAAGTTTTTGCTAGATCGGTCGAAACAAATTTACCTTTCTGATAACGTCTAAGCAGTTATTAGCCAGTCCATTATCGGTAACTCCGAAACGTCAAAGAAGAAAATCGAAACTCTCGTTCCACAATTTTTTCGATAAAAAAGCGTCGATGAGAAAAAAACGACGCCACTAAAGGCTGCAATCGGCGAGCGATTTCTCAGAACGTTCAATCGCCTGTCGCTTTGATTCTAGAATATTCTAATTAAACGCGGTCTTGATGAAAAGTCGAAGCGGATTTGGTATGTTCGAGTCGGAACGATGGACGATCACCGGGCACGATAAATGTTACTTTTACGGGCGTAGATAGTAAAAATACATTACGGCGGATTACCGGGAGAGCCGAAAATCACGGTGAAATATATCTTCCGCTCGCTCTTAAATTATAGATTTAATGGATTTGCCTGGATACTTTGCAAACATTTTGGTTAAATGCCTCGCGCGCTGACCGCTTGCCGGGGGCTCGCAGCTGCGATCGTAAAACTGCCGACTGTGCCCCGACATTTTTCAAATGCCTCCTCGGTCATCCGCGAGGCGACTGAGCGTCTCGACTGATTGCCAGGAGCTGCGTCGCTCCCTTTTGCCAATGCTTGACGAGCTTCTGCCCGAGTTTCGATCGAGTTGTCCCGCTCGGCTGTTCTCTAACTTTTCGATCTCTGAACCTCAGACAAAAATAAAATGAAAACGCTAAAACAAATAAACGAAGAAGTCAATCTCCTCTTATCCGATGGAACTAGCATTTTAGCTTCTGAAAATTCTCTCTCTTTTGAAAGAGAGAGAGAGAGAGAGAGAGAGAGAAGAGGGGGAGGAGACTACATCGTCGAGAATCACGATTTGTACCGGTCTCGGCGATTTACGTTGCTAATAAAGTTCCCCCGAATATTTGCATAATACATCGCCAAACATGGCAGTCGTGACTTTCCCGCGGTTACCCCCTGATAGTAATGCAACGTGATTTACGGGCCGGTCGACGGCCACAACGTGTGTATTACCTTACAAAGCCCGGGTACTCCTTGCTCCCCATGTTTGGCGATCGGTAATGCATGTTAATTATCGTACATTGTTTTAATTCCTACGCGCTCAGCTTTGTTATCGAGCGGCTTTTGATTTACGGCCTCTTTTTACCCATGGACATTGCTCGTCTCATTTCGACGGAATTATTGTTCTCCCCCTGCTCGTTCGATGATCGTTTTCCATCACGTTACGTTATCTATCTACATATGTTTCCGTGAAAGCTGCTGTATAATCAACCTAAAAAAAGTTCTCTATTCTATACTCGTTGAAATATTTATTTTCTCTCGCGATGAATGATTGTTTTATTGCAAAAGAAGTGTCCTCTTTTGCCAAGAAGCAGCGAAGATTTAATTTTATTACACCTGTCATGTCGCGCAAAAGTAGACTGTCGGAATTTATATTTAATCGATACGAAATAATTCTTTCGAAAGAATATCCCCATGAAAGTTGAACGTTTCACTCGTTAAATGACTTTTCATTTTACCACTGAGAACGTATTGAAGGGAAACAGCACGAGGATGGAATATAAACGCAAGAATTAGAAAGAGTTTTATTTTAAAAAAATGATTGACAAGAGAGAGGGAAGAACAATTTGGAATATCGATAGCGTTCGTTTGATGAACCAAGTGGTACATCGTTGTCAATTCGTGAGAGATCAATCGCCCGCATTTGCGATAATGACTTCGCTGCGGTCGCGGTCGCATTGATCACAGGAATCGAGCGCAACTACGTAACTCGGTAGTTGACGAACATCTAAATTACTATAATCGAGTATCTTGATATCGCAATGTGAATATCTTAATATGTACTGAACATTTCCAACGCGTAGCTATTCAAATATTTTAATAGTTCAAACTTTTCAACAGTTACTATTGTTTCTTTCAAAATCAGAAAATCATTTTAAAATTATTTATGATTCTCCCAAACTCGCATGTTCTGTCAAAACTCACGACCCGTTTCGTCCAGAAACTATAAAAAAATTAGTAACAAAGCGTGGTGTAAAGAGCAATATAATGTCTCACAAAATCTCTCGACTTTCGACTCGTGAATGTATAAACTTTCGACAAACGACGACTTCGACACTTGTTTGGCTTGTATAAAATTTTTGAAATCGATTCGTTTCTCCGGTTTTTCAAAGCCAATTATCGCACTTCACTGTGCGACGCAAAGGAAGTTAGGCAAACCTACTAAAATCTCATTCGAACATCCACAAACCTTTGATATCTACGTCTCTACCCCCGCAGAAAATTAATACGACAAACGATGGAAGCGGGTTTGGCCGTCGTGGCGCGCAAGCGGCCGCGAGCCTTTAAACGATACGGAACGAAGGTTCCGCGGAGCATAACCGTTGGTTATTCGAGTGCTCGAGTAACATTCCAAACATCCCACGAGCGGTCACGCGATAACTCTCTCGGAGTCCTGGAGCATTCTGTTCCTATATGGCCGGCGCATTATCCCGGAATCCGGCCGAACGATTCGCCCTTTCCCACGAAGGCGTCCTGTTCGTGGTGGATTTCGCGTGTTCGCCACTGCCGGCGACCGATTAATTATCCCCTCCACCTCTAATTGCGACCACGCTTATAATTACGACCACGCAGCTACGTGTGTCCGCTAGAGGGCTGTTTCTAATCGTGGTGCTTGTGGGAGAACGTGGGGGAGGTTCGCAAAGGTTATCGATAAACGGTGATAAATAACGACGGAAATGTAGAGATAGAGATACGGTGTTGCTTGCGGTAGGCTGCGTGGTTGATACCAGAGACCAAATCGGTATTACGTTTACTATTTTTAGGCTACTACTCGATTACGTTTGATGAAACCGAAATGGTGCGAATACATACTGGTATGATGTTATCAAAACGATGTTAGGTCGGTAGATGTATTTCGGTATAATACCGGTAAAATAAAATATTAATATATTAGAAAAGGAAAAGGAGACAATGATTAAATATTTTCATAAAGCTGCCGATAGTAAATTTGATGACCCTTATACACGTACACTTTTGTTTATTTTTATTAACTTTTTTTATTAGTTTTCTTTTCTTTTATTTATGTTAGCGGCTGGCAGACGTTAAGGACTACCTAACAAAACATTGATTATCGTTTATGTTAGCAATTTTCAGGTTCAAATATTGTAGTTCTTCAAATGTCCGAATATTTTTGCCACGCTTTATTTCGATATAGTTCGATTCAGTTTATTGTTTGATATTAAGAAAAGCATGTGCAATAAATAAATAAAATTTATGTTACTATAAACTATAATGAATGTTCTATTATATTATTAAAAAATTAATCCAAAT